>NC_051055.1:441254-473754 GCF_904848185.1 Acanthopagrus latus | reverse complement strand
CAAATTTCATCCTGCTATAACTTCTGCATACTTTAAGCTAAAGAAGCCATTCAGCTATTAAAATGTTCAACTTTTTAAGCTATTCCAACCTTGTACTTTTTTGCTTTTTAACTTTTCAACTTCTTTAGAAATTCGGCTTTTTCTAAACAAAATTTAACACTGAAGTAAATGGGAAAATCTTCAAATCCTCTTCCACAGTCATCGACTTTGCACCTCTTCCTGTCCTTCATACTTTGAGCTAGAGACACCATTCCAACTTTATAATATATAAATATTTTGGCCATAACCATTACATTTTTTTCAAAAGTCGCAGGAGTTTGTCAGGCGTTTTCCCATTCATCCTTATGGCGACATTTTCATCTTTGGCTCTGCTCCTGCTCCAGCATGTGTGCAAACATTTTAAGCTCTTTATGCCTTTATCCTCTCACCTTTTCAACCCTTTCTCACCTTTTAAAGCTCTTGCTGCCCTCTTACTCTACAACTTTTTGGCCTTTTCAGTCTTTTTTCACATTTTGATGCTCGTTCTGCCCTCTTAAGCTACAGCTTTTCAACCTTTTCAGATATTCATCTTCCTGCCTTTTCAACTCCTTCAAACATTCAACTTCATGTTCAGCTATGAAAACGTTCCACTTTTTAAACTCTTTCAGCCCTCGTCAACTTTCCTGTCTCTTCTTCTTGAAATATTCATCTTTCTGCCATTTCAACTGCTTCAACCATTCTTCTTCCTGTGCAGCTATGGAACTGTTCAACTATCAATATGTTCAACTTTTTAACCTCTTTCGGCCTTTAACTTTGCAACTTTTCCGGCTTTTCGACTTTTTCAACATTTCGCCAGGACGTTCAGCAGATTTCCAAGAGCGTTTCAGCCTTCAGCATTCACACTGTATTTTCGCAGGAAATACAATTTTTCTAGTTTTTATTATTCTTCTTCCGTACGTTTTTTGGCTCGCTTCTCCTCCTACAAACTTTTTGCTATAAAAACCATTCAACCATCAAAATGTTCAGCTTTTTTGGGACATGATGGCTTGTATTTTTCTTTTTTCTACCTTTTCTACTTTTGGAAATATTCAGCTTTTTCTGCTAAATTTTTCCCATTCATCCTTATGGGGATTTTTTCAAATTTCATTCTGCTATAACTTCAGCATACCTTCAGCTATAGAAACCATTCAAACATGAAAATGTTCAGCTTTTTAAGCTCTTTCAACCTTGTGCTTTTCAACTTTTCAACCTTTCAACTTTTTCAAATATTAAGCTTTGTTTAAAAAAAATTTAACATTGCCGCAAATGGGAAAAGCTTCAAATCCTCTTCAAAACTCCTCGACTTTCAACCTCTTCTTCTCCCTCATACCTTGAGCTAGAGACACCATTCAAACTTTAAAATACTCACAACGCCTTGAACTATTTGCACTGTATTCAGTTTTTTAAAATCTTGTATGGTTTTGAAATCATCGCAGTTTGAGTTTGAAGGATTTTTAGCTCCTCTTCTCATTTTATAATGGGTGTGTATTGCGTCAGCTAGAGTGAGCGCGCACCAACTGCCGCAGCCCAGAGTGTAGAACAGCTGGGAAAAAAGGGAGAAAAATTCTCTTCAGCTCGATTTGGTTCCCACATCTTTTACTTGACATAGACAATATATGCATAGAAATGTAGGAAATCTTGTGGGCTTTCATGTGATGGTCTTATTTCAGATGTGCGACTTACGGTTTTGGATCTAGAAGCCCGAGAGCGACAAGAAGTCCAACAGTTCCTCCATAAGCCGCAATGTTAATTTTGAGCCAAAATTTCTGCTGAAGAGCAGACGGTACCTTTTCTCTCTCTCGCTTCTGTGCCTTCATTTCTCACTTTCCAGAAATAAAAACAACATGACCGCGTTCAGCAACTCCTCCTCTCACTCACCATATAGATATTTCAGCTACAACCATTACAGTTTTCTTTCAAATCGGAGGCGTTTGGGAGGCGTTTTCCCATTCATCCTTATGGGGAATTTTTCAAATTTCATCCTGCTATAACTTCTGCATACTTAAAGCTAAAGAAGCCATTCAGCTATTAAAATGTTCAACTTTTTAAGCTATTCCAACCTTGTACTTTTTTGCTTTTTAACTTTTCAACTTCTTTAGAAATTCGGCTTTTTCTAAACAAAATTTAACACTGAAGTAAATGGGAAAATCTTCAAATCCTCTTCCAAAGTCTTTGCACCTCTTCCTGTCCTTCATACTTTGAGCTAGAGACACCATTCCAACTTTATAATATATAAATATTTTGGCCATAACCATTACAGTTTTTTCAAAAGTCGCAGGAGTTTGTCAGGCGTTTTCCCATTCATCCTTACGGGGACATTTTCATCTTTGGCTCTGCTCCTGCTCCAGCATGTGTGCAAACATTTTAAGCTCTTTATGCCTTTATCCTTTCACCTCTTCAACCTTTTTTCCACCTTTTTAAGCTCTTTCTGCCCTCTTACTCTACAATCTTTCTGCCTTTCCAGTCTTTTTTCACCTTTTTAAGCTCGTTCTGCCCTCTTAAGCTACAGCTTTTCAACCTCTTCAGATATTGGACTTTCTGCCTTTTGATCTTTTTAAAATATTCTTTCCAGAAATATAAACAACATCACTTCGTTTAACGTCTCCTGTTACTCATTAAATAAATATTTTGACCATAACCATTACAATTTTTTCAAAGACCGCAGGAGTTTGTCAGGTGTTTCCCCATTCATCCTTATGGGGACATTTTCATCTTTAGCAGGCGTTTTCCCATTCATCCTTATGGGGACATTTAAAAAAACCGTTTGGCTTCACAAATCTTCAGCTTTTTAAGACCATTCAACCTTGCAGCCAGCCTTTAATGTAATAAACCCACAAATTTAATACATTTTCCACAAAGGTAATGGCCGCTGCCTACTTCAAATGTAACATGTGATTTCCCACTAATGTAATAACTATTTGGAGGGATTTATCATGTTTGTGGGGAAGTGAAAATCCTCATTATAATAACTTCTCACAAATGTAATTAAAAAAATGAATAATGGTCGTGGTTGTTGTTTTTTTGTTTGCCTATACATCTACTAATATTGACCGTGTCTGCAAAATCCAGCTGTTGACTCTCCACTCCGCTATCACACAGCGGATCACCCTCACCTTGTTTTAATTGTTTTGGGGCATGCTTGTGGTCTCTCTTTCTCACCGCTGTCCGTGGTGCTGAACCACAGAAGCCCTGACTGTGCATCACTACCTGCCAAGTCTATGGATCTTTCCCCTCCACTCAAAAATGTGAATGTCTAACCCAATGCCAAAAGACAAAGATAATATGTTATGTTTTAGCTTTTTAGCTTCTTCCCACTCTTTTAAGCTCTTTTAGCCCTCTTACTCTACAGCTTTTCAACCTATTCAGATATTCATCTTTCTGCCTTTTTCATCTTATTAAAATATTCTTTACAGAAATTTAAAGGACATCACCGTGTTCAGTAATCTCTCCTGTTATTCATCACAGTTTGGCAGGCGTTTGCCCATTCATTCTCATGGGAGCATTGTCATCTTCAGCTCTGCTGCTGCTCCAGCACGTGTGCACCCATTTTAAGCTCTTTCACCCCTCTTACTCTACAGCTTTTCAACCTCAGATATTGGACTTTCTGCCTTTTCATCTTTTTAAAATATTCTTTACAGAAATATAAACGATATCACATCGTTCAGCAATGTCTCCTGTTACTCATCATATAAATATTTTGCGATAAGCATTACAGTTTTTTCAAAGATAGCAGGAGTTTGTCAGGCGTTTTCCCATTCATCCTTATGGGGACATTTTCATCTTTGGCTCTGCTCCTGCTCCAGCATGTGTGCAACCATTTTAAGCTCTTTCTTCCTTTATCCTCTCACCTTTTCAACCCTTTCTCACCTTTTTAAGCTCATTCTTCCCTCTTACTCTACAACTTTTTGGCCTTTTCAATCTTTTTTCATATTTTTAAGCTCGTTCAGCCCTCTTAAGCTACAGCTTTTCAAACTTTTCAGATATTCATCTTCCTGCCTATTCAACTCCTTCAAACATTCAACTTCATGTTCAGCTATGAAATTGTTACACTTTTTAAACTCTTTCAGCCCTCTTCAACCTTCCTGTCTCTTCATCTTCTTAAAATATTCATCTTTCTGTAATTTCTACTGCTTCAACCATTCCGCTTCCTGTGCAGCTATGGAACTGTTCAACTATCAATATGTTCAACTTGTTAAGCTCTTTCGGCCTTTAACTTTGCAACTTTTCCGGCTTTTCGACTTTTTCAACATTTCGCCAGGACGTTCAGCAGATTTCCAAGAGCGTTTCAGCCTTCAGCATTCACACTGTATTTTCGCAGGAAATACAATTTTTCTAGTTAGTGTGAATGCTGAGTCAGCATTCACACTATTGTTCTTCTGGAATTTATTATTATTCTTCCGTACGTTTTTTGGCTCGCTTCTCCTTCTACAAACTTTGTGCTACAGAAACCATTCAACCATCAAAATGTTCAGCTTTTTTAGGACATGATGGCGTCTATTTTTCTTTTTTCTACCTTTTATACTTTTGCTAATATTCAGCTTTTTCTGCTAAATTTTTCCCATTCATCCTTATGGGGATTTTTTCAAATTTCATTCTGCTATAACTTCAGCATACCTTCAGCTATAGAAACCATTCAAACATGAAAATGTTCAGCTTTTTAAGCTCTTTCAACCTTGTGCTTTTCAACTTTTCAACCTTTCAACTTTTTCAAATATTAAGCTTTGTTTAAAAAAAATTTAACATTGCCGCAAATGGGAAAAGCTTCAAATCCTCTTCAAAACTCCTCGACTTTCAACCTCTTCTTCTCCCTCATACCTTGAGCTAGAGACACCATTCAAACTTTAAAATACTCACAACGCCTTGAACTATTTGCACTGTATTCAGTTTTTTAAAATCTTGTATGGTTTTGAAATCATCGCAGTTTGAGTTTGAAGGATTTTTAGCTCCTCTTCTCATTTTATAATGGGTGTGTACTGCGTCAGCTAGAGTGAGCGCGCACCAACTGCCGCAGCCCAGAGTGTAGAACAGCTGGGAAAAAAGGGAGAAAAATTCTCTTCAGCTCGATTTGGTTCCCACATCTTTTACTTGACATAGACAATATATGCATAGAAATGTAGGAAATCTTGTGGGCTTTCATCTGATGGTCTTATTTCAGATGTGGGACTTACGGTTTTGGATCTAGAAGCCCGAGAGCGACAAGAAGTCCAACAGTTCCTCCATAAGCCGCAATGTTAATTTTGAGCCAAAATTTCTGCTGAAGAGCAGACGGTACCTTTTCTCTCTCTCGCTTCTGTGCCTTCATTTCTCACTTTCCAGAAATAAAAACAACATGACCGCGTTCAGCAACTCCTCCTCTCACTCACCATATAGATATTTCAGCTACAACCATTACAGTTTTCTTTCAAATCGGAGGCGTTTGGGAGGCGTTTTCCCATTCATCCTTATGGGGAATTTTTCAAATTTCATCCTGCTATAACTTCTGCATACTTTAAGCTAAAGAAGCCATTCAGCTATTAAAATGTTCAACTTTTTAAGCTATTCCAACCTTGTACTTTTTTGCTTTTTAACTTTTTAACTTCTTTAGAAATTCGGCTTTTTCTAAACAAAATTTAACACTGAAGTAAATGGGAAAATCTTCAAATCCTCTTCCAAAGTCATCGACTTTGCACCTCTTCCTGTCCTTCATACTTTGAGCTAGAGACACCATTCCAACTTTATAATATATAAATATTTTGGCCATAACCATTACAGTTTTTTCAAAAGTCGCAGGAGTTTGTCAGGCGTTTTCCCATTCATCCTTATGGGGAATTTTTCAAATTTCATCCTGCTATAACTTCTGCATACTTTAAGCTAAAGAAGCCATTCAGCTATTAAAATGTTCAACTTTTTAAGCTATTCCATTTTTTGCTTTTTAACTTTTCAACTTCTTTAGAAATTCGGCTTTTTCTAAACAAAATTTAACACTGAAGTAATTGGGAAAATCTTCAAATCCTCTTCCAAAGTCACCTCTTCCTGTCCTTCATACTTTGAGCTAGAGACACCATTCCAACTTTATAATATATAAATATTTTGGCCATAACCATTACAGTTTTTTCAAAAGTCGCAGGAGTTTGTCAGGCGTTTTCCCATTCATCCTTATGGCGACATTTTCATCTTTGGCTCTGCTCCTGCTCCAGCATGTGTGCAAACATTTTAAGCTCTTTATGCCTTTATCCTTTCACCTTTTCAACCCTTTCTCACCTTTTAAAGCTCTTGCTGCCCTCTTACTCTACAACTTTTTGGCCTTTTCAGTCTTTTTTCACATTTTGATGCTCGTTCTGCCCTCTTAAGCTACAGCTTTTCAACCTTTTCAGATATTCATCTTCCTGCCTTTTCAACTCCTTCAAACATTCAACTTCATGTTCAGCTATGAAAACGTTCCACTTTTTGAACTCTTTCAGCCCTCGTCAACTCTCCTGTCTCTTCTTCTTGAAATATTCATCTTTCTGCCATTTCAACTCCTTCAACTATTCCGCTTCCTGTTCAGCTATGGAACTGTTCAACTATCAACATGTTCAACTTTTTTTTCCAGCTTTTCGAATTTTTCAACTTTTCGCCAGGTCGTTCAGCAGATTTCCGAGAGCGTTTCAGCCTGCAGCATTCACACTGTATTTTCGCAGGAAATACAATTTTTCTAGTTAGTGTGAATGCTGAGTCAGCATTCACACTATTGTTCTTCTGGAATTTATTATTATTCTTCCGTACGTTTTTTGGCTCGCTTCTCCTTCTACAAACTTTGTGCTACAGAAACCATTCAACCATCAAAATGTTCAGCTTTTTTAGGACATGATGGCGTCTATTTTTCTTTTTTCTACCTTTTATACTTTTGCTAATATTCAGCTTTTTCTGCTAAATTTTTCCCATTCATCCTTATGGGGATTTTTTCAAATTTCATTCTGCTATAACTTCAGCATACCTTCAGCTATAGAAACCATTCAAACATGAAAATGTTCAGCTTTTTAAGCTCTTTCAACCTTGTGCTTTTCAACTTTTCAACCTTTCAACTTTTTCAAATATTAAGCTTTGTTTAAAAAAAATTTAACATTGCCACAAATGGGAAAAGCTTCAAATCCTCTTCAAAACTCCTCGACTTTCAACCTCTTCTTCTCCCTCATACCTTGAGCTAGAGACACCATTCAAACTTTAAAATACTCACAATACCTTGAACTATTTGCACTGTATTCAGTTTTTTAAAATCTTGTATGGTTTTGAAATCATCGCAGTTTGAGTTTGAAGGATTTTTAGCTCCTCTTCTCATTTTATAATGGGTGTGTATTGCGTCAAGCTAGAGTGAGCGCGCACCAACTGCCGCAGCCCAGAGTGTAGAACAGCTGGGAAAAAAGGGAGAAAAATTCTCTTCCGCTCGATTTGGTTCCCACATCTTTTACTTGACATCGACAATATATGCATAGAAATGTAGGAAATCTTGTGGGCTTTCATCTGATGGTCTTATTTCAGATGTGGGACTTACGGTTTTGGATCTAGAAGCCCGAGAGCGACAAGAAGTCCAACAGTTCCTCCATAAGCCGCAATGTTAATTTTGAGCCAAAATTTCTGCTGAAGAGCAGACGGTACCTTTTCTCTCTCTCGCTTCTGTGCCTTCATTTCTCACTTTCCAGAAATAAAAACAACATGACCGCGTTCAGCAACTCCTCCTCTCACTCACCATATAGATATTTCAGCTACAACCATTACAGTTTTCTTTCAAATCGGAGGCGTTTGGGAGGCGTTTTCCCATTCATCCTTATGGGGAATTTTTCAAATTTCATCCTGCTATAACTTCTGCATACTTTAAGCTAAAGAAGCCATTCAACTATTAAAATGTTCAACTTTTTAAGCTATTCCAACCTTGTACTTTTTTGCTTTTTAACTTTTCAACTTCTTTAGAAATTCGGCTTTTTCTAAACAAAATTTAACACTGAAGTAAATGGGAAAATCTTCAAATCCTCTTCCAAAGTCTTTGCACCTCTTCCTGTCCTTCATACTTTGAGCTAGAGACACCATTCCAACTTTATAATATATAAATATTTTGGCCATAACCATTACAGTTTTTTCAAAAGTCGCAGGAGTTTGTCAGGCGTTTTCCCATTCATCCTTATGGCGACATTTTCATCTTTGGCTCTGCTCCTGCTCCAGCATGTGTGCAAACATTTTAAGCTCTTTATGCCTTTATCCTTTCACCTCTTCAACCTTTTTTCCACCTTTTTAGGCTCCTTCTGCCCTCTTACTCTACAATCTTTCTGCCTTTCCAGTCTTTTTTCACCTTTTTAAGCTCGTTCTACCCTCTTAAGATACAGCTTTTCAACCTCTTCAGATATTGGACTTTCTGCCTTTTGATCTTTTTAAAATATTCTTTCCAGAAATATAAACAACATCACTTCGTTTAACAATGTCTCCTGTTACTCATTAAATAAATATTTTGACCATAACCATTACAGTTTTTTCAAAGATCGCAGGAGTTTGTCAGGCGTTTTCCCATTCATCCTTATGGGGACATTTTCATCTTTGGCTCTGCTCCTGCTCCAGCATGTGTGCAACCATTTTAAGCTCTTTATTCCTTTATCCTCTCACCTTTTCAACCCTTTCTCACCTTTTTAAGCTCGTTCTTCCCTCTTACTCTGCAACTTTTTGGCCTTTTCAATCTTTTTTCACATTCTTAAGCTCGTTCAGCCCTCTTAAGCTACAGCTTTTCAAACTTTTCAGATATTCATCTTCCTGCCTTTTCAACACCTTCAAACATTCAACTTCATGTTCAGCTATGAAATTGTTACACTTTTTAAACTCTTTCAGCCGTCTTCAACCTTCCTGTCTCTTCATCTTCTTAAAATATTCATCTTTCTGTAATTTCAACTGCTTCAACCATTCCTCTTCCTGTGCAGCTATGGAACTGTTCAACTATCAATATGTTCAACTTTTTAACCTCTTTCGGCCTTTAACTTTGCAACTTTTCCGGCTTTTCGACTTTTTCAACATTTCGCCAGGACGTTCAGCAGATTTCCAAGAGCGTTTCAGCCTTCAGCATTCACACTGTATTTTCGCAGGAAATACAATTTTTCTAGTTAGTGTGAATGCTGAAGGCATTCACACTATTGTTCTTCTGGAATTTATTTTTATTATTATTCTTCTTCCGTACGTTTTTTGGCTCGCTTCTCCTCCTACAAACTTTTTGCTATAAAAACCATTCAACCATCAAAATGTTCAGCTTTTTTGGGACATGATGGCTTGTATTTTTCTTTTTTCTACCTTTTCTACTTTTGGAAATATTCAGCTTTTTCTGCTAAATTTTTCCCATTCATCCTTATGGGGATTTTTTCAAATTTCATTCTGCTATAACTTCAGCATACCTTCAGCTATAGAAACCATTCAAACATGAAAATGTTCAGCTTTGTAAGCTTTTTCAACCTTGTGCTTTTCAACTTTTCAACCTTTCAACTTTTTCAAATATTAAGCTTTGTTTAAAAAAAAATTAACATTGCCGCAAATGGGAAAAGCTTCAAATCCTCTTCAAAACTCCTCGAATTTCAACCTCTTCTTCTCCCTCATACCTTGAGCTAGAGACACCATTCAAACTTTAAAATACTCACAACACCTTGAACTGTTTGCACTGTATTCAGTTTTTTAAAATCTTGTATGGTTTTGAAATCATCGCAGTTTGAGTTTGAAGGATTTTTAGCTCCTCTTCTCATTTTATAATGGGTGTGTATTGCGTCAGCTAGAGTGCGCGCGCACCAACTGCCGCAGCCCAGAGTGTAGAACAGCTGGGAAAAAAGGGAGGAAAATTCTCTTCAGCTCGATTTGGTTCCCACATCTTTTACTTGATATAGACAATATATGCATAGAAATGTAGGAAATCTTGTGGGCTTTCATCTGATGGTCTCATTTCAGATGTGGGACTTACGGTTTTGGATCTAGAAGCCCGAGAGCGACAAGAAGTCCAACAGTTCCTCCATAAGCCGCAATGTTAATTTTGAGCCAAAATTTCTGCTGAAGAGCAGACGGTACCTTTTCTCTCTCTCGCTTCTGTGCCTTCATTTCTCACTTTCCAGAAATAAAAACAACATGACCGCGTTCAGCAACTCCTCCTCTCACTCACCATATAGATATTTCAGCTACAACCATTACAGTTTTCTTTCAAATCGGAGGCGTTTGGGAGGCGTTTTCCCATTCATCCTTATGGGGAATTTTTCAAATTTCATCCTGCTATAACTTCTGCATACTTTAAGCTAAAGAAGCCATTCAGCTATTAAAATGTTCAACTTTTTAAGCTATTCCAACCTTGTACTTTTTTGCTTTTTAACTTTTCAACTTCTTTAGAAATTCGGCTTTTTCTAAACAAAATTTAACACTGAAGTAAATGGGAAAATCTTCAAATCCTCTTCCAAAGTCTTGCACCTCTTCCTGTCCTTCATACTTTGAGCTAGAGACACCATTCCAACTTTATAATATATAAATATTTTGGCCATAACCATTACAGTTTTTTCAAAAGTCGCAGGAGTTTGTCAGGCGTTTTCCCATTCATCCTTATGGGGACATTTTCATCTTTGGCTCTGCTCCTGCTCCAGCATGTCTGCAAACATTTTAAGCTCTTTATGCCTTTATCCTTTCACCTCTTCAACCTTTTTTCCACCTTTTTAAGCTCTTTCTGCCCTCTTACTCTACAATCTTTCTGCCTTTCCAGTCTTTTTTCACCTTTTTAAGCTCGTTCTGCCCTCTTAAGCTACAGCTTTTCAACCTCTTCAGATATTGGACTTTCTGCCTTTTGATCTTTTTAAAATATTCTTTCCAGAAATATAAACAACATCACTTCGTTTAACGTCTCCTGTTACTCATTAAATAAATATTTTGACCATAACCATTACAATTTTTTCAAAGATTGCAGGAGTTTGTCAGGTGTTTCCCCATTCATCCTTATGGGGACATTTTCATCTTTAGCAGGCGTTTTCCCATTCATCCTTATGGGGACATTTAAAAAAAACCGTTTGGCTTCACAAATCTTCAGCTTTTTAAGACCATTCAACCTTGCAGCCAGCATTTAATGTAATAAACCCACAAATTTAATACATTTTCCACAAAGGTAATGGCCGCTGCCTACTTCAAATGTAACATGTGATTTCCCACTAATGTAATAACTATTTGGAGGGATTTATCATGTTTGTGGGGAAGTGAAAATCCTCATTATAATAACTTCTCACAAATGTAATTAAAAAAATGAATAATGGTCGTGGTTGTTGTTTTTTGTTGTTTTTGCCTATACATCTACTAAGAGTGACCGTGTCTGCAACATCCAGCTGGTGACTCTCCACTCCGCTATCACACAGCGGATCACCCTCACCTTGTTTTAATTGTTTTGGGGCATGCTTGTGGTCTCTCTTTCTCACCGCTGTCCGTGGTGCTGAACCACAGAAGCCCTGACTGTGCATCACTACCTGGCAAGTCTATGGATCTTTCCCCTCCACTCAAAAATGTGAATGTCTAACCCAATGCCAAAAGACAAAGATAATATGTTATGTTTTAGCTTTTTAGCTTCTTCCCACTCTTTTAAGCTCTTTTAGCCCTCTTACTCTACAGCTTTTCAACCTATTCAGATATTCATCTTTCTGCCTTTTTCATCTTATTAAAATATTCTTTACAGAAATTTAAAGGACATCACCGTGTTCAGTAATCTCTCCTGTTATTCATCACAGTTTGGCAGGCGTTTGCCCATTCATTCTCATGGGAGCATTGTCATCTTCAGCTCTGCTGCTGCTCCAGCACGTGTGCACCCATTTTAAGCTCTTTCACCCCTCTTACTCTACAGCTTTTCAACCTCAGATATTGGACTTTCTGCCTTTTCATCTTTTTAAAATATTCTTTACAGAAATATAAACGATATCACATCGTTCAGCAATGTCTCCTGTTACTCATCATATAAATATTTTGCGATAAGCATTACAGTTTTTTCAAAGATAGCAGGAGTTTGTCAGGCGTTTTCCCATTCATCCTTATGGGGACATTTTCATCTTTGGCTCTGCTCCTGCTCCAGCATGTGTGCAACCATTTTAAGCTCTTTCTTCCTTTATCCTCTCACCTTTTCAACCCTTTCTCACCTTTTTAAGCTCTTTCTTCCCTCTTACTCTACAACTTTTTGGCCTTTTCAGTCTTTTTTCACATTTTTAAGCTCGTTCAGCCCTCTTAAGCTACAGCTTTTCAAACTTTTCAGATATTCATCTTCCTGCCTTTTCAACTCCTTCAAACATTCAACTTCATGTTCAGCTATGAAATTGTTACACTTTTTAAACTCTTTCAGCCCTCTTCAACCTTCCTGTCTCTTCATCTTCTTAAAATATTCATCTTTCTGTAATTTCAACTGCTTCAACCATTCCGCTTCCTGTGCAGCTATGGAACTGTTCAACTATCAATATGTTCAACTTTTTAAGCTCTTTCGGCCTTTAACTTTGCAACTTTTCCGGCTATTTCGACTTTTTCAACATTTCGCCCAGGACGTTCAGCAGATTTCCAAGAGCGTTTCAGCCTTCAGCATTCACACTTGTATTTCGAATTTATTAGGTGAATGCTGAAGGCATTCACACTATTGTTCTTCTGGAATTTATTATTATTCTTCCGTACGTTTTTTGGCTCGCTTCTCCTCCTACAAACTTTTTGCTACAGAAACCATTCAACCATCAAAATGTTCAGCTTTTTTGGACATGATGGCGTCTATTTTTCTTTTTTCTACCTTTTATACTTTTGCTAATATTCAGCTTTTTCTGCTAAATTTTTCCCATTCATCCCTTATGGGGATTTTTTCAAATTTCATTCTGCTATAACTTCAGCATACCTTCAGCTATAGAAACCATTCAAACATGAAAATGTTCAGCTTTTTAAGCTCTTTCAACCTTGTGCTTTTCAACTTTTCAACCTTTCAACTTTTTCAAATATTAAGCTTTGTTTAAAAAAAATTTAACATTGCCACAAATGGGAAAAGCTTCAAATCCTCTTCAAAACTCCTCGACTTTCAACCTCTTCTTCTCCCTCATACCTTGAGCTAGAGACACCATTCAAACTTTAAAATACTCACAACTCCTAGAACTATTTGCACTGTCTTCAGTGTGTTAAAATCTTGTATGGTTTTGAAATCATCGCAGTTTGAGTTTGAAGGATTTTTAGCTCCTCTTCTCATTTTATAATGGGTGTGTATTGCGTCAGCTAGAGTGAGCGCGCACCAACTGCCGCAGCCCAGAGTGTAGAACAGCTGGGAAAAAAGGGAGAAAAATTCTCTTCAGCTCGATTTGGTTCCCACATCTTTTACTTGACATAGACAATATATGCATAGAAATGTAGGAAATCTTGTGGGCTTTCATCTGATGGTCTTATTTCAGATGTGGGACTTACGGTTTTGGATCTAGAAGCCCGAGAGCGACAAGAAGTCCAACAGTTCCTCCATAAGCCGCAATGTTAATTTTGAGCCAAAATTTCTGCTGAAGAGCAGACGGTACCTTTTCTCTCTCTCGCTTCTGTGCCTTCATTTCTCACTTTCCAGAAATAAAAACAACATGACCGCGTTCAGCAACTCCTCCTCTCACTCACCATATAGATATTTCAGCTACAACCATTACAGTTTTCTTTCAAATCGGAGGCGTTTGGGAGGCGTTTTCCCATTCATCCTTATGGGGAATTTTTCAAATTTCATCCTGCTATAACTTCTGCATACTTTAAGCTAAAGAAGCCATTCAACTATTAAAATGTTCAACTTTTTAAGCTATTCCAACCTTGTACTTTTTTGCTTTTTAACTTTTCAACTTCTTTAGAAATTCGGCTTTTTCTAAACAAAATTTAACACTGAAGTAAATGGGAAAATCTTCAAATCCTCTTCCAAAGTCATCGACTTTGCACCTCTTCCTGTCCTTCATACTTTGAGCTAGAGACACCATTCCAACTTTATAATATATAAATATTTTGGCCATAACCATTACATTTTTTTCAAAAGTCGCAGGAGTTTGTCAGGCGTTTTCCCATTCATCCTTATGGCGACATTTTCATCTTTGGCTCTGCTCCTGCTCCAGCATGTGTGCAAACATTTTAAGCTCTTTATGCCTTTATCCTTTCACCTCTTCAACCTTTTTTCCACCTTTTTAGGCTCCTTCTGCCCTCTTACTCTACAATCTTTCTGCCTTTCCAGTCTTTTTTCACCTTTTTAAGCTCGTTCTACCCTCTTAAGATACAGCTTTTCAACCTCTTCAGATATTGGACTTTCTGCCTTTTGATCTTTTTAAAATATTCTTTCCAGAAATATAAACAACATCACTTCGTTTAACAATGTCTCCTGTTACTCATTAAATAAATATTTTGACCATAACCATTACAGTTTTTTCAAAGATCGCAGGAGTTTGTCAGGCGTTTTCCCATTCATCCTTATGGGGACATTTTCATCTTTGGCTCTGCTCCTGCTCCAGCATGTGTGCAACCATTTTAAGCTCTTTCTTCCTTTATCCTCTCACCTTTTCAACCCTTTCTCACCTTTTTAAGCTCGTTCTTCCCTCTTACTCTGCAACTTTTTGGCCTTTTCAATCTTTTTTCACATTCTTAAGCTCGTTCAGCCCTCTTAAGCTACAGCTTTTCAAACTTTTCAGATATTCATCTTCCTGCCTTTTCAACACCTTCAAACATTCAACTTCATGTTCAGCTATGAAATTGTTACACTTTTTAAACTCTTTCAGCCGTCTTCAACCTTCCTGTCTCTTCATCTTCTTAAAATATTCATCTTTCTGTAATTTCAACTGCTTCAACCATTCCTCTTCCTGTGCAGCTATGGAACTGTTCAACTATCAATATGTTCAACTTTTTAACCTCTTTCGGCCTTTAACTTTGCAACTTTTCCGGCTTTTCGACTTTTTCAACATTTCGCCAGGACGTTCAGCAGATTTCCAAGAGCGTTTCAGCCTTCAGCATTCACACTGTATTTTCGCAGGAAATACAATTTTTCTAGTTATTATTATTCTTCTTCCGTACGTTTTTTGGCTCGCTTCTCCTCCTACAAACTTTTTGCTATAAAAACCATTCAACCATCAAAATGTTCAGCTTTTTTGGGACATGATGGCTTGTATTTTTCTTTTTTCTACCTTTTCTACTTTTGGAAATATTCAGCTTTTTCTGCTAAATTTTTCCCATTCATCCTTATGGGGATTTTTTCAAATTTCATTCTGCTATAACTTCAGCATACCTTCAGCTATAGAAACCATTCAAACATGAAAATGTTCAGCTTTGTAAGCTTTTTCAACCTTGTGCTTTTCAACTTTTCAACCTTTCAACTTTTTCAAATATTAAGCTTTGTTTAAAAAAAAATTAACATTGCCGCAAATGGGAAAAGCTTCAAATCCTCTTCAAAACTCCTCGAATTTCAACCTCTTCTTCTCCCTCATACCTTGAGCTAGAGACACCATTCAAACTTTAAAATACTCACAACACCTTGAACTGTTTGCACTGTATTCAGTTTTTTAAAATCTTGTATGGTTTTGAAATCATCGCAGTTTGAGTTTGAAGGATTTTTAGCTCCTCTTCTCATTTTATAATGGGTGTGTATTGCGTCAGCTAGAGTGCGCGCGCACCAACTGCCGCAGCCCAGAGTGTAGAACAGCTGGGAAAAAAGGGAGGAAAATTCTCTTCAGCTCGATTTGGTTCCCACATCTTTTACTTGATATAGACAATATATGCATAGAAATGTAGGAAATCTTGTGGGCTTTCATCTGATGGTCTCATTTCAGATGTGGGACTTACGGTTTTGGATCTAGAAGCCCGAGAGCGACAAGAAGTCCAACAGTTCCTCCATAAGCCGCAATGTTAATTTTGAGCCAAAATTTCTGCTGAAGAGCAGACGGTACCTTTTCTCTCTCTCGCTTCTGTGCCTTCATTTCTCACTTTCCAGAAATAAAAACAACATGACCGCGTTCAGCAACTCCTCCTCTCACTCACCATATAGATATTTCAGCTACAACCATTACAGTTTTCTTTCAAATCGGAGGCGTTTGGGAGGCGTTTTCCCATTCATCCTTATGGGGAATTTTTCAAATTTCATCCTGCTATAACTTCTGCATACTTTAAGCTAAAGAAGCCATTCAGCTATTAAAATGTTCAACTTTTTAAGCTATTCCAACCTTGTACTTTTTTGCTTTTTAACTTTTCAACTTCTTTAGAAATTCGGCTTTTTCTAAACAAAATTTAACACTGAAGTAAATGGGAAAATCTTCAAATCCTCTTCCAAAGTCTTTGCACCTCTTCCTGTCCTTCATACTTTGAGCTAGAGACACCATTCCAACTTTATAATATATAAATATTTTGGCCATAACCATTACAGTTTTTTCAAAAGTCGCAGGAGTTTGTCAGGCGTTTTCCCATTCATCCTTACGGGGACATTTTCATCTTTGGCTCTGCTCCTGCTCCAGCATGTGTGCAAACATTTTAAGCTCTTTATGCCTTTATCCTTTCACCTCTTCAACCTTTTTTCCACCTTTTTAAGCTCTTTCTGCCCTCTTACTCTACAATCTTTCTGCCTTTCCAGTCTTTTTTCACCTTTTTAAGCTCGTTCTGCCCTCTTAAGCTACAGCTTTTCAACCTCTTCAGATATTGGACTTTCTGCCTTTTGATCTTTTTAAAATATTCTTTCCAGAAATATAAACAACATCACTTCGTTTAACGTCTCCTGTTACTCATTAAATAAATATTTTGACCATAACCATTACAATTTTTTCAAAGACCGCAGGAGTTTGTCAGGTGTTTCCCCATTCATCCTTATGGGGACATTTTCATCTTTAGCAGGCGTTTTCCCATTCATCCTTATGGGGACATTTAAAAAAAACCGTTTGGCTTCACAAATCTTCAGCTTTTTAAGACCATTCAACCTTGCAGCCAGCCTTTAATGTAATAAACCCACAAATTTAATACATTTTCCACAAAGGTAATGGCCGCTGCCTACTTCAAATGTAACATGTGATTTCCCACTAATGTAATAACTATTTGGAGGGATTTATCATGTTTGTGGGGAAGTGAAAATCCTCATTATAATAACTTCTCACAAATGTAATTAAAAAAATGAATAATGGTCGTGGTTGTTGTTTTTTTGTTTGCCTATACATCTACTAATATTGACCGTGTCTGCAAAATCCAGCTGTTGACTCTCCACTCCGCTATCACACAGCGGATCACCCTCACCTTGTTTTAATTGTTTTGGGGCATGCTTGTGGTCTCTCTTTCTCACCGCTGTCCGTGGTGCTGAACCACAGAAGCCCTGACTGTGCATCACTACCTGCCAAGTCTATGGATCTTTCCCCTCCACTCAAAAATGTGAATGTCTAACCCAATGCCAAAAGACAAAGATAATATGTTATGTTTTAGCTTTTTAGCTTCTTCCCACTCTTTTAAGCTCTTTTAGCCCTCTTACTCTACAGCTTTTCAACCTATTCAGATATTCATCTTTCTGCCTTTTTCATCTTATTAAAATATTCTTTACAGAAATTTAAAGGACATCACCGTGTTCAGTAATCTCTCCTGTTATTCATCACAGTTTGGCAGGCGTTTGCCCATTCATTCTCATGGGAGCATTGTCATCTTCAGCTCTGCTGCTGCTCCAGCACGTGTGCACCCATTTTAAGCTCTTTCACCCCTCTTACTCTACAGCTTTTCAACCTCAGATATTGGACTTTCTGCCTTTTCATCTTTTTAAAATATTCTTTACAGAAATATAAACGATATCACATCGTTCAGCAATGTCTCCTGTTACTCATCATATAAATATTTTGCGATAAGCATTACAGTTTTTTCAAAGATAGCAGGAGTTTGTCAGGCGTTTTCCCATTCATCCTTATGGGGACATTTTCATCTTTGGCTCTGCTCCTGCTCCAGCATGTGTGCAACCATTTTAAGCTCTTTCTTCCTTTATCCTCTCACCTTTTCAACCCTTTCTCACCTTTTTAAGCTCATTCTTCCCTCTTACTCTACAACTTTTTGGCCTTTTCAATCTTTTTTCATATTTTTAAGCTCGTTCAGCCCTCTTAAGCTACAGCTTTTCAAACTTTTCAGATATTCATCTTCCTGCCTTTTCAACTCCTTCAAACATTCAACTTCATGTTCAGCTATGAAATTGTTACACTTTTTAAACTCTTTCAGCCCTCTTCAACCTTCCTGTCTCTTCATCTTCTTAAAATATTCATCTTTCTGTAATTTCAACTGCTTCAACCATTCCGCTTCCTGTGCAGCTATGGAACTGTTCAACTATCAATATGTTCAACTTGTTAAGCTCTTTCGGCCTTTAACTTTGCAACTTTTCCGGCTTTTCGACTTTTTCAACATTTCGCCAGGACGTTCAGCAGATTTCCAAGAGCGTTTCAGCCTTCAGCATTCACACTGTATTTTCGCAGGAAATACAATTTTTCTAGTTATTATTCTTCTTCCGTACGTTTTTTGGCTCGCTTCTCCTCCTACAAACTTTTTGCTATAAAAACCATTCAACCATCAAAATGTTCAGCTTTTTTGGGACATGATGGCTTGTATTTTTCTTTTTTCTACCTTTTCTACTTTTGCTAATATTCAGCTTTTTCTGCTAAATTTTTCCCATTCATCCTTATGGGGATTTTTTCAAATTTCATTCTGCTATAACTTCAGCATACCTTCAGCTATAGAAACCATTCAAACATGAAAATGTTCAGCTTTTTAAGCTCTTTCAACCTTGTGCTTTTCAACTTTTCAACCTTTCAACTTTTTCAAATATTAAGCTTTGTTTAAAAAAAATTTAACATTGCCGCAAATGGGAAAAGCTTCAAATCCTCTTCAAAACTCCTCGACTTTCAACCTCTTCTTCTCCCTCATACCTTGAGCTAGAGACACCATTCAAACTTTAAAATACTCACAACGCCTTGAACTATTTGCACTGTATTCAGTTTTTTAAAATCTTGTATGGTTTTGAAATCATCGCAGTTTGAGTTTGAAGGATTTTTAGCTCCTCTTCTCATTTTATAATGGGTGTGTATTGCGTCAGCTAGAGTGAGCGCGCACCAACTGCCGCAGCCCAGAGTGTAGAACAGCTGGGAAAAAAGGGAGAAAAATTCTCTTCAGCTCGATTTGGTTCCCACATCTTTTACTTGACATAGACAATATATGCATAGAAATGTAGGAAATCTTGTGGGCTTTCATCTGATGGTCTTATTTCAGATGTGCGACTTACGGTTTTGGATCTAGAAGCCCGAGAGCGACAAGAAGTCCAACAGTTCCTCCATAAGCCGCAATGTTAATTTTGAGCCAAAATTTCTGCTGAAGAGCAGACGGTACCTTTTCTCTCTCTCGCTTCTGTGCCTTCATTTCTCACTTTCCAGAAATAAAAACAACATGACCGCGTTCAGCAACTCCTCCTCTCACTCACCATATAGATATTTCAGCTACAACCATTACAGTTTTCTTTCAAATCGGAGGCGTTTGGGAGGCGTTTTCCCATTCATCCTTATGGGGAATTTTTCAAATTTCATCCTGCTATAACTTCTGCATACTTTAAGCTAAAGAAGCCATTCAGCTATTAAAATGTTCAACTTTTTAAGCTATTCCAACCTTGTACTTTTTTGCTTTTTAACTTTTCAACTTCTTTAGAAATTCGGCTTTTTCTAAACAAAATTTAACACTGAAGTAAATGGGAAAATCTTCAAATCCTCTTCCACAGTCATCGACTTTGCACCTCTTCCTGTCCTTCATACTTTGAGCTAGAGACACCATTCCAACTTTATAATATATAAATATTTTGGCCATAACCATTACATTTTTTTCAAAAGTCGCAGGAGTTTGTCAGGCGTTTTCCCATTCATCCTTATGGCGACATTTTCATCTTTGGCTCTGCTCCTGCTCCAGCATGTGTGCAAACATTTTAAGCTCTTTATGCCTTTATCCTTTCACCTTTTCAACCCTTTCTCACCTTTTAAAGCTCTTGCTGCCCTCTTACTCTACAACTTTTTGGCCTTTTCAGTCTTTTTTCACATTTTGATGCTCGTTCTGCCCTCTTAAGCTACAGCTTTTCAACCTTTTCAGATATTCATCTTCCTGCCTTTTCAACTCCTTCAAACATTCAACTTCATGTTCAGCTATGAAAACGTTCCACTTTTTAAACTCTTTCAGCCCTCGTCAACTTTCCTGTCTCTTCTTCTTGAAATATTCATCTTTCTGCCATTTCAACTCCTTCAACCATTCCGCTTCCTGTTCAGCTATGGAACTGTTCAACTATCAACATGTTCAACTTTTTTTTCCAGCTTTTCGAATTTTTCAACTTTTCGCCAGGTCGTTCAGCAGATTTCCGAGAGCGTTTCAGCCTGCAGCATTCACACTGTATTTTCGCAGGAAATACAATTTTTCTAGTTAGTGTGAATGCTGAAGGCATTCACACTATTGTTCTTCTGGAATTTATTATTATTCTTCCGTACGTTTTTTGGCTCGCTTCTCCTCCTACAAACTTTTTGCTATAAAAACCATTCAACCATCAAAATGTTCAGCTTTTTTGGGACATGATGGCTTGTATTTTTCTTTTTTCTACCTTTTCTACTTTTGGAAATATTCAGCTTTTTCTGCTAAATTTTTCCCATTCATCCTTATGGGGATTTTTTCAAATTTCATTCTGCTATAACTTCAGCATACCTTCAGCTATAGAAACCATTCAAACATGAAAATGTTCAGCTTTTTAAGCTCTTTCAACCTTGTGCTTTTCAACTTTTCAACCTTTCAACTTTTTCAAATATTAAGCTTTGTTTAAAAAAAATTTAACATTGCCGCAAATGGGAAAAGCTTCAAATCCTCTTCAAAACTCCTCGACTTTCAACCTCTTCTTCTCCCTCATACCTTGAGCTAGAGACACCATTCAAACTTTAAAATACTCACAACGCCTTGAACTATTTGCACTGTATTCAGTTTTTTAAAATCTTGTATGGTTTTGAAATCATCGCAGTTTGAGTTTGAAGGATTTTTAGCTCCTCTTCTCATTTTATAATGGGTGTGTATTGCGTCAGCTAGAGTGAGCGCGCACCAACTGCCGCAGCCCAGAGTGTAGAACAGCTGGGAAAAAAGGGAGAAAAATTCTCTTCAGCTCGATTTGGTTCCCACATCTTTTACTTGACATAGACAATATATGCATAGAAATGTAGGAAATCTTGTGGGCTTTCATCTGATGGTCTCATTTCAGATGTGGGACTTACGGTTTTGGATCTAGAAGCCCGAGAGCGACAAGAAGTCCAACAGTTCCTCCATAAGCCGCAATGTTAATTTTGAGCCAAAATTTCTGCTGAAGAGCAGACGGTACCTTTTCTCTCTCTCGCTTCTGTGCCTTCATTTCTCACTTTCCAGAAATAAAAACAACATGACCGCGTTCAGCAACTCCTCCTCTCACTCACCATATAGATATTTCAGCTACAACCATTACAGTTTTCTTTCAAATCGGAGGCGTTTGGGAGGCGTTTTCCCATTCATCCTTATGGGGAATTTTTCAAATTTCATCCTGCTATAACTTCTGCATACTTTAAGCTAAAGAAGCCATTCAGCTATTAAAATGTTCAACTTTTTAAGCTATTCCAACCTTGTACTTTTTTGCTTTTTAACTTTTCAACTTCTTTAGAAATTCGGCTTTTTCTAAACAAAATTTAACACTGAAGTAAATGGGAAAATCTTCAAATCCTCTTCCAAAGTCATCGACTTTGCACCTCTTCCTGTCCTTCATACTTTGAGCTAGAGACACCATTCCAACTTTATAATATATAAATATTTTGGCCATAACCATTACATTTTTTTCAAAAGTCGCAGGAGTTTGTCAGGCGTTTTCCCATTCATCCTTATGGCGACATTTTCATCTTTGGCTCTGCTCCTGCTCCAGCATGTGTGCAAACATTTTAAGCTCTTTATGCCTTTATCCTTTCACCTCTTCAACCTTTTTTCCACCTTTTTAGGCTCCTTCTGCCCTCTTACTCTACAATCTTTCTGCCTTTCCAGTCTTTTTTCACCTTTTTAAGCTCGTTCTACCCTCTTAAGATACAGCTTTTCAACCTCTTCAGATATTGGACTTTCTGCCTTTTGATCTTTTTAAAATATTCTTTCCAGAAATATAAACAACATCACTTCGTTTAACAATGTCTCCTGTTACTCATTAAATAAATATTTTGACCATAACCATTACAGTTTTTTCAAAGATCGCAGGAGTTTGTCAGGCGTTTTCCCATTCATCCTTATGGGGACATTTTCATCTTTGGCTCTGCTCCTGCTCCAGCATGTGTGCAACCATTTTAAGCTCTTTCTTCCTTTATCCTCTCACCTTTTCAACCCTTTCTCACCTTTTTAAGCTCGTTCTTCCCTCTTACTCTGCAACTTTTTGGCCTTTTCAATCTTTTTTCACATTCTTAAGCTCGTTCAGCCCTCTTAAGCTACAGCTTTTCAAACTTTTCAGATATTCATCTTCCTGCCTTTTCAACACCTTCAAACATTCAACTTCATGTTCAGCTATGAAATTGTTACACTTTTTAAACTCTTTCAGCCGTCTTCAACCTTCCTGTCTCTTCATCTTCTTAAAATATTCATCTTTCTGTAATTTCAACTGCTTCAACCATTCCTCTTCCTGTGCAGCTATGGAACTGTTCAACTATCAATATGTTCAACTTTTTAACCTCTTTCGGCCTTTAACTTTGCAACTTTTCCGGCTTTTCGACTTTTTCAACATTTCGCCAGGACGTTCAGCAGATTTCCAAGAGCGTTTCAGCCTTCAGCATTCACACTGTATTTTCGCAGGAAATACAATTTTTCTAGTTATTATTATTCTTCTTCCGTACGTTTTTTGGCTCGCTTCTCCTCCTACAAACTTTTTGCTATAAAAACCATTCAACCATCAAAATGTTCAGCTTTTTTGGGACATGATGGCTTGTATTTTTCTTTTTTCTACCTTTTCTACTTTTGGAAATATTCAGCTTTTTCTGCTAAATTTTTCCCATTCATCCTTATGGGGATTTTTTCAAATTTCATTCTGCTATAACTTCAGCATACCTTCAGCTATAGAAACCATTCAAACATGAAAATGTTCAGCTTTTTAAGCTCTTTCAACCTTGTGCTTTTCAACTTTTCAACCTTTCAACTTTTTCAAATATTAAGCTTTGTTTAAAAAAAATTAACATTGCCGCAAATGGGAAAAGCTTCAAATCCTCTTCAAAACTCCTCGACTTTCAACCTCTTCTTCTCCCTCATACCTTGAGCTAGAGACACCATTCAAACTTTAAAATACTCACAACGCCTTGAACTATTTGCACTGTATTCAGTTTTTTAAAATCTTGTATGGTTTTGAAATCATCGCAGTTTGAGTTTGAAGGATTTTTAGCTCCTCTTCTCATTTTATAATGGGTGTGTATTGCGTCAGCTAGAGTGAGCGCGCACCAACTGCCGCAGCCCAGAGTGTAGAACAGCTGGGAAAAAAGGGAGAAAAATTCTCTTCAGCTCGATTTGGTTCCCACATCTTTTACTTGACATAGACAATATATGCATAGAAATGTAGGAAATCTTGTGGGCTTTCATCTGATGGTCTTATTTCAGATGTGGGACTTACGGTTTTGGATCTAGAAGCCCGAGAGCGACAAGAAGTCCAACAGTTCCTCCATAAGCCGCAATGTTAATTTTGAGCCAAAATTTCTGCTGAAGAGCAGACGGTACCTTTTCTCTCTCTCGCTTCTGTGCCTTCATTTCTCACTTTCCAGAAATAAAAACAACATGACCGCGTTCAGCAACTCCTCCTCTCACTCACCATATAGATATTTCAGCTACAACCATTACAGTTTTCTTTCAAATCGGAGGCGTTTGGGAGGCGTTTTCCCATTCATCCTTATGGGGAATTTTTCAAATTTCATCCTGCTATAACTTCTGCATACTTTAAGCTAAAGAAGCCATTCAACTATTAAAATGTTCAACTTTTTAAGCTATTCCAACCTTGTACTTTTTTGCTTTTTAACTTTTCAACTTCTTTAGAAATTCGGCTTTTTCTAAACAAAATTTAACACTGAAGTAAATGGGAAAATCTTCAAATCCTCTTCCAAAGTCATCGACTTTGCACCTCTTCCTGTCCTTCATACTTTGAGCTAGAGACACCATTCCAACTTTATAATATATAAATATTTTGGCCATAACCATTACAGTTTTTTCAAAAGTCGCAGGAGTTTGTCAGGCGTTTTCCCATTCATCCTTATGGCGACATTTTCATCTTTGGCTCTGCTCCTGCTCCAGCATGTGTGCAAACATTTTAAGCTCTTTATGCCTTTATCCTTTCACCTCTTCAACCTTTTTTCCACCTTTTTAAGCTCTTTCTGCCCTCTTACTCTACAATCTTTCTGCCTTTCCAGTCTTTTTTCACCTTTTTAAGCTCGTTCTGCCCTCTTAAGCTACAGCTTTTCAACCTCTTCAGATATTGGACTTTCTGCCTTTTGATCTTTTTAAAATATTCTTTCCAGAAATATAAACAACATCACTTCGTTTAACAATGTCTCCTGTTACTCATTAAATAAATATTTTGACCATAACCATTACAGTTTTTTCAAAGATTGCAGGAGTTTGTCAGGCTTTTTCCCATTCATCCTTATGGGGACATTTTCATCTTTGGCTCTGCTCCTGCTCCAGCATGTGTGCAACCATTTTAAGCTCTTTCTTCCTTTATCCTCTCACCTTTTCAACCCTTTCTCACCTTTTTAAGCTCATTCTTCCCTCTTACTCTACAACTTTTTGGCCTTTTCAATCTTTTTTCATATTTTAAGCTCGTTCAGCCCTCTTAAGCTACAGCTTTTCAAACTTTTCAGATATTCATCTTCCTGCCTTTTCAACTCCTTCAAACATTCAACTTCATGTTCAGCTATGAAATTGTTACACTTTTTAAACTCTTTCAGCCCTCTTCAACCTTCCTGTCTCTTCATCTTCTTAAAATATTCATCTTTCTGTAATTTCAACTGCTTCAACCATTCCTCTTCCTGTGCAGCTATGGAACTGTTCAACTATCAATATGTTCAACTTTTTAAGCTCTTTCGGCCTTTAACTTTGCAACTTTTCCGGCTTTTCGACTTTTTCAACATTTCGCCAGGACGTTCAGCAGATTTCCAAGAGCGTTTCAGCCTTCAGCATTCACACTGTATTTTCGCAGGAAATACAATTTTTCTAGTTTTTATTATTCTTCTTCCGTACGTTTTTTGGCTCGCTTCTCCTCCTACAAACTTTTTGCTATAAAAACCATTCAACCATCAAAATGTTCAGCTTTTTTGGGACATGATGGCTTGTATTTTTCTTTTTTCTACCTTTTCTACTTTTGGAAATATTCAGCTTTTTCTGCTAAATTTTTCCCATTCATCCTTATGGGGATTTTTTCAAATTTCATTCTGCTATAACTTCAGCATACCTTCAGCTATAGAAACCATTCAAACATGAAAATGTTCAGCTTTTTAAGCTCTTTCAACCTTGTGCTTTTCAACTTTTCAACCTTTCAACTTTTTCAAATATTAAGCTTTGTTTAAAAAAAATTTAACATTGCCGCAAATGGGAAAAGCTTCAAATCCTCTTCAAAACTCCTCGACTTTCAACCTCTTCTTCTCCCTCATACCTTGAGCTAGAGACACCATTCAAACTTTAAAATACTCACAACGCCTTGAACTATTTGCACTGTATTCAGTTTTTTAAAATCTTGTATGGTTTTGAAATCATCGCAGTTTGAGTTTGAAGGATTTTTAGCTCCTCTTCTCATTTTATAATGGGTGTGTATTGCGTCAGCTAGAGTGAGCGCGCACCAACTGCCGCAGCCCAGAGTGTAGAACAGCTGGGAAAAAAGGGAGAAAAATTCTCTTCAGCTCGATTTGGTTCCCACATCTTTTACTTGACATAGACAATATATGCATAGAAATGTAGGAAATCTTGTGGGCTTTCATGTGATGGTCTTATTTCAGATGTGCGACTTACGGTTTTGGATCTAGAAGCCCGAGAGCGACAAGAAGTCCAACAGTTCCTCCATAAGCCGCAATGTTAATTTTGAGCCAAAATTTCTGCTGAAGAGCAGACGGTACCTTTTCTCTCTCTCGCTTCTGTGCCTTCATTTCTCACTTTCCAGAAATAAAAACAACATGACCGCGTTCAGCAACTCCTCCTCTCACTCACCATATAGATATTTCAGCTACAACCATTACAGTTTTCTTTCAAATCGGAGGCGTTTGGGAGGCGTTTTCCCATTCATCCTTATGGGGAATTTTTCAAATTTCATCCTGCTATAACTTCTGCATACTTTAAGCTAAAGAAGCCATTCAGCTATTAAAATGTTCAACTTTTTAAGCTATTCCAACCTTGTACTTTTTTGCTTTTTAACTTTTCAACTTCTTTAGAAATTCGGCTTTTTCTAAACAAAATTTAACACTGAAGTAAATGGGAAAATCTTCAAATCCTCTTCCACAGTCATCGACTTTGCACCTCTTCCTGTCCTTCATACTTTGAGCTAGAGACACCATTCCAACTTTATAATATATAAATATTTTGGCCATAACCATTACATTTTTTTCAAAAGTCGCAGGAGTTTGTCAGGCGTTTTCCCATTCATCCTTATGGCGACATTTTCATCTTTGGCTCTGCTCCTGCTCCAGCATGTGTGCAAACATTTTAAGCTCTTTATGCCTTTATCCTTTCACCTTTTCAACCCTTTCTCACCTTTTAAAGCTCTTGCTGCCCTCTTACTCTACAACTTTTTGGCCTTTTCAGTCTTTTTTCACATTTTGATGCTCGTTCTGCCCTCTTAAGCTACAGCTTTTCAACCTTTTCAGATATTCATCTTCCTGCCTTTTCAACTCCTTCAAACATTCAACTTCATGTTCAGCTATGAAAACGTTCCACTTTTTAAACTCTTTCAGCCCTCGTCAACTTTCCTGTCTCTTCTTCTTGAAATATTCATCTTTCTGCCATTTCAACTCCTTCAACCATTCCGCTTCCTGTTCAGCTATGGAACTGTTCAACTATCAACATGTTCAACTTTTTTTTCCAGCTTTTCGAATTTTTCAACTTTTCGCCAGGTCGTTCAGCAGATTTCCGAGAGCGTTTCAGCCTGCAGCATTCACACTGTATTTTCGCAGGAAATACAATTTTTCTAGTTAGTGTGAATGCTGAAGGCATTCACACTATTGTTCTTCTGGAATTTATTTATTATTCTTCTTCCGGACGCGTTTTGGCTCGCGTCGCCTCCTACACACTGTTTGCTATAAAAACCATTCAACCATCAAAATGTTCAGCTTTTTTGGGACATGATGGCTTGTATTTTTCTTTTTTCTACCTTTTCTACTTTTGGAAATATTCAGCTTTTTCTGCTAAATTTTTCCCATTCATCCTTATGGGGATTTTTTCAAATTTCATTCTGCTATAACTTCAGCATACCTTCAGCTATAGAAACCATTCAAACATGAAAATGTTCAGCTTTGTAAGCTTTTTCAACCTTGTGCTTTTCAACTTTTCAACCTTTCAACTTTTTCAAATATTAAGCTTTGTTTAACAAAAATTAACATTGCCGCACATGGGAAAAGCTTCAAATCCTCTTCAAAACTCCTCGACTTTCAACCTCTTCTTCTCCCTCATACCTTGAGCTAGAGACACCATTCAAACTTTAAAATACTCACAACACCTTGAACTATTTGCACTGTATTCAGTTTTTTAAAATCTTGTATGGTTTTGAAATCATCGCAGTTTGAGTTTGAAGGATTTTTAGCTCCTCTTCTCATTTTATAATGGGTGTGTATTGCGTCAGCTAGAGTGAGCGCGCACCAACTGCCGCAGCCCAGAGTGTAGAACAGCTGGGAAAAAAGGGAGAAAAATTCTCTTCAGCTCGATTTGGTTCCCACATCTTTTACTTGACATAGACAATATATGCATAGAAATGTAGGAAATCTTGTGGGCTTTCATCTGATGGTCTTATTTCAGATGTGGGACTTACGGTTTTGGATCTAGAAGCCCGAGAGCGACAAGAAGTCCAACAGTTCCTCCATAAGCCGCAATGTTAATTTTGAGCCAAAATTTCTGCTGAAGAGCAGACGGTACCTTTTCTCTCTCTCGCTTCTGTGCCTTCATTTCTCACTTTCCAGAAATAAAAACAACATGACCGCGTTCAGCAACTCCTCCTCTCACTCACCATATAGATATTTCAGCTACAACCATTACAGTTTTCTTTCAAATCGGAGGCGTTTGGGAGGCGTTTTCCCATTCATCCTTATGGGGAATTTTTCAAATTTCATCCTGCTATAACTTCTGCATACTTTAAGCTAAAGAAGCCATTCAACTATTAAAATGTTCAACTTTTTAAGCTATTCCAACCTTGTACTTTTTTGCTTTTTAACTTTTCAACTTCTTTAGAAATTCGGCTTTTTCTAAACAAAATTTAACACTGAAGTAAATGGGAAAATCTTCAAATCCTCTTCCAAAGTCATCGACTTTGCACCTCTTCCTGTCCTTCATACTTTGAGCTAGAGACACCATTCCAACTTTATAATATATAAATATTTTGGCCATAACCATTACAGTTTTTTCAAAAGTCGCAGGAGTTTGTCAGGCGTTTTCCCATTCATCCTTATGGCGACATTTTCATCTTTGGCTCTGCTCCTGCTCCAGCATGTGTGCAAACATTTTAAGCTCTTTATGCCTTTATCCTTTCACCTCTTCAACCTTTTTTCCACCTTTTTAGGCTCCTTCTGCCCTCTTACTCTACAATCTTTCTGCCTTTCCAGTCTTTTTTCACCTTTTTAAGCTCGTTCTACCCTCTTAAGATACAGCTTTTCAACCTCTTCAGATATTGGACTTTCTGCCTTTTGATCTTTTTAAAATATTCTTTCCAGAAATATAAACAACATCACTTCGTTTAACAATGTCTCCTGTTACTCATTAAATAAATATTTTGACCATAACCATTACAGTTTTTTCAAAGATCGCAGGAGTTTGTCAGGCGTTTTCCCATTCATCCTTATGGGGACATTTTCATCTTTGGCTCTGCTCCTGCTCCAGCATGTGTGCAACCATTTTAAGCTCTTTCTTCCTTTATCCTCTCACCTTTTCAACCCTTTCTCACCTTTTTAAGCTCGTTCTTCCCTCTTACTCTACAACTTTTTGGCCTTTTCAATCTTTTTTCACATTCTTAAGCTCGTTCAGCCCTCTTAAGCTACAGCTTTTCAAACTTTTCAGATATTCATCTTCCTGCCTTTTCAACACCTTCAAACATTCAACTTCATGTTCAGCTATGAAATTGTTACACTTTTTAAACTCTTTCAGCCCTCTTCAACCTTCCTGTCTCTTCATCTTCTTAAAATATTCATCTTTCTGTAATTTCAACTGCTTCAACCATTCCGCTTCCTGTGCAGCTATGGAACTGTTCAACTATCAATATGTTCAACTTTTTAAGCTCTTTCGGCCTTTAACTTTGCAACTTTTCCGGCTTTTCGACTTTTTCAACATTTCGCCAGGACGTTCAGCAGATTTCCAAGAGCGTTTCAGCCTTCAGCATTCACACTGTATTTTCGCAGGAAATACAATTTTTCTAGTTATTATTCTTCTTCCGTACGTTTTTTGGCTCGCTTCTCCTCCTACAAACTTTTTGCTATAAAAACCATTCAACCATCAAAATGTTCAGCTTTTTTGGGACATGATGGCTTGTATTTTTCTTTTTTCTACCTTTTCTACTTTTGGAAATATTCAGCTTTTTCTGCTAAATTTTTCCCATTCATCCTTATGGGGATTTTTTCAAATTTCATTCTGCTATAACTTCAGCATACCTTCAGCTATAGAAACCATTCAAACATGAAAATGTTCAGCTTTTTAAGCTCTTTCAACCTTGTGCTTTTCAACTTTTCAACCTTTCAACTTTTTCAAATATTAAGCTTTGTTTAAAAAAAAATTTAACATTGCCGCAAATGGGAAAAGCTTCAAATCCTCTTCAAAACTCCTCGACTTTCAACCTCTTCTTCTCCCTCATACCTTGAGCTAGAGACACCATTCAAACTTTAAAATACTCACAACGCCTTGAACTATTTGCACTGTATTCAGTTTTTTAAAATCTTGTATGGTTTTGAAATCATCGCAGTTTGAGTTTGAAGGATTTTTAGCTCCTCTTCTCATTTTATAATGGGTGTGTATTGCGTCAGCTAGAGTGAGCGCGCACCAACTGCCGCAGCCCAGAGTGTAGAACAGCTGGGAAAAAAGGGAGAAAAATTCTCTTCAGCTCGATTTGGTTCCCACATCTTTTACTTGACATAGACAATATATGCATAGAAATGTAGGAAATCTTGTGGGCTTTCATGTGATGGTCTTATTTCAGATGTGCGACTTACGGTTTTGGATCTAGAAGCCCGAGAGCGACAAGAAGTCCAACAGTTCCTCCATAAGCCGCAATGTTAATTTTGAGCCAAAATTTCTGCTGAAGAGCAGACGGTACCTTTTCTCTCTCTCGCTTCTGTGCCTTCATTTCTCACTTTCCAGAAATAAAAACAACATGACCGCGTTCAGCAACTCCTCCTCTCACTCACCATATAGATATTTCAGCTACAACCATTACAGTTTTCTTTCAAATCGGAGGCGTTTGGGAGGCGTTTTCCCATTCATCCTTATGGGGAATTTTTCAAATTTCATCCTGCTATAACTTCTGCATACTTTAAGCTAAAGAAGCATTCAGCTATTAAAATGTTCAACTTTTAAGCTATTCCAACCTTGTACTTTTTTGCTTTTTAACTTTTCAACTTCTTTAGAAATTCGGCTTTTTCTAAACAAAATTTAACACTGAAGTAAATGGGAAAATCTTCAAATCCTCTTCCACAGTCATCGACTTTGCACCTCTTCCTGTCCTTCATACTTTGAGCTAGAGACACCATTCCAACTTTATAATATATAAATATTTTGGCCATAACCATTACATTTTTTTTCAAAAGTCGCAGGAGTTTGTCAGGCGTTTTCCCATTCATCCTTATGGCGACATTTTCATCTTTGGCTCTGCTCCTGCTCCAGCATGTGTGCAAACATTTTAAGCTCTTTATGCCTTTATCCTTTCACCTTTTCAACCCTTTCTCACCTTTTAAAGCTCTTGCTGCCCTCTTACTCTACAACTTTTTGGCCTTTTCAGTCTTTTTTTCACATTTTGATGCTCGTTCTGCCCTCTTAAGCTACAGCTTTTCAACCTTTTCAGATATTCATCTTCCTGCCTTTTCAACTCCTTCAAACATTCAACTTCATGTTCAGCTATGAAAACGTTCCACTTTTTAAACTCTTTCAGCCCTCGTCAACTTTCCTGTCTCTTCTTCTTGAAATATTAATCTTTCTGCCATTTCAACTCCTTCAACCATTCCGCTTCTGTTCAGCTAATGGAACTGTTCACCTAACAACATGTTCAACTTTTTTTTCCAGCTTTTCGAATTTTTCAACTTTTCGCCAGGTCGTTCAGCAGATTTCCAGAGAGCGTTTCAGCCTTCAGCATTCACACTGTATTTTCGCAGGAAATACAAATTTTTCTAGTGTTCTTCTGAATTTATTATTATTCTTCCGTACGTTTTTTGGCTCGCTTCTCCTTCTACAAACTTTTTGCTACAGAACCATTCAACCATCAAAAATGTTCAGCTTTTTTAGGACATGATGGCGTCTATTTTTCTTTTTTCTACCTTTTATACTTTTGCTAATATTCAGCTTTTTCTGCTAAATTTTTCCCATTCATCCTTATGGGGATTTTTTCAAATTTCATTCTGCTATAAACTTCAGCATACCTTCAGCTATAGAAACCATTCAAACATGAAAATGTTCAGCTTTTTAAGCTCTTTCAACCTTGTGCTTTTCAACTTTTCTAACCCTTTCAACTTTTTCAAATATTAAGCTTTGTTTAAAAAAAAATTAAACATTGCCGCAAATGTGAAAAGCTTCAAATCCTCTTCAAAACCTCCTTCTCGACTTTCCACCTCTTCTTCTCCCTCATACCTTGAGCTAGAGACACCATTCAAACTTTAAAATACTCACAACGCCTTGAACTATTTGCACTGTATTCAGTTTTTTTAAAATCTTGTATGGTTTTGAAATCATCGCAGTATGAGTTTGAAGGATTGTATAGCTCCTCCTCTCCATTTTATAATGGGTGTGTATTGCGTCAGCTAGGAGTGAGCAGCGCACCAACTGCCGCAGCCCAGAGTGTAGAACAGCTGGGAAAAATGAGAAAATTCCTCTTCAGCTCGATTTGGTTCCCACATCTTTTACTTGACATAGACAATATATGCATAGAAATGTAGGAAATCTTGTGGGCTTTCATCTGATGGTCTTATTTCAGATGTGGGACTTACGGTTTTGGATCTAGAAGCCCGAGAGCGACAAGAAGTCCAACAGTTCCTCCATAAGCCGCAATGTTAATTTTGAGCCAAAATTTCTGCTGAAGAGCAGACGGTACCTTTTCTATCTCTCG
>NC_051055.1:380694-441154 GCF_904848185.1 Acanthopagrus latus | reverse complement strand
ATAATATGTTATGTTTTAGCTTTTTTAGCTTCTTCCCACTCTTTTAAGCTCTTTTTAGCCCTCTTACTCTACAAGCTTTTCAACCTATTCAGATATTCATCTTTCTGCCTTTTTCATCTTATTAAAATATTCTTTACTGAAATTTAAAGGACATCACCGTGTTCAGTAATCTCTCCTGTTATTCATCACAGTTTGGCAGGCGTTTGCCCATTCATTCTCATGGAGCATTGTCATCTTCAGCTCTGCTGCTGCTCCAGCACGTGTGCACCCATTTTAAGCTCTTTCACCCCTCTTACTCTACAGCTTTTCAACCTCAGATATTGGACTTTCTGCCTTTTCATCTTTTAAAATATTCTTTACAGAAATATAAACGATATCACATCGTTCAGCAATGTCTCCTGTTACTCATCATATAAATATTTGCGATAAGCATTACAGTTTTTTCAAAGATAGCAGGAGTTTGGCAGGCGTTTTTCCATTCATCCTTATGGGGACATTTTCATCTTTGGCTCTGCTCCTGCTCCAGCATGTGTGCAACCATTTTAAGCTCTTTCTTCCTTTATCCTCTCACCTTTTCAACCCTTTCTCACCTTTTTAAGCTCATTCTTCCCTCTTACTCTACAACTTTTTGGCCTTTTCAATCTTTTTTCATATTTTTAAGCTCGTTCAGCCCTCTTAAGCTACAGCTTTTCAAACTTTTCAGATATTCATCTTCCTGCCTATTCAACTCCTTCAAACATTCAACTTCATGTTCAGCTATGAAATTGTTACACTTTTTAAACTCTTTCAGCCCTCTTCAACCTTCCTGTCTCTTCATCTTCTTAAAATATTCATCTTTCTGTAATTTCTACTGTTTCAACCATTCCGCTTCCTGTGCAGCTATGGAACTGTTCAACTATCAATATGTTTCAACTTGTTAAGCTCTTTCGGCCTTTAACTTTGCAACTTTTCCGGCTTTTCGACTTTTTCAACATTTCGCCAGGACGTTCAGCAGATTTCCAAGAGCGTTTCAGCCTTCAGCATTCACACTGTATTTTCGCAGGAAATACAATTTTTCTAGTTAGTGTGAATGCTGAGTCAGCATTCACACTATTGTTCTTCTGGAATTTATTATTATTCTTCCGTACGTTTTTTGGCTCGCTTCTCCTTCTACAAACTTTGTGCTACAGAAACCATTCAACCATCAAAATGTTCAGCTTTTTTAGGACATGATGGCGTCTATTTTTCTTTTTTCTACCTTTTATACTTTTGCTAATATTCAGCTTTTTCTGCTAAATTTTTCCCATTCATCCTTATGGGGATTTTTTCAAATTTCATTCTGCTATAACTTCAGCATACCTTCAGCTATAGAAACCATTCAAACATGAAAATGTTCAGCTTTTTAAGCTCTTTCAACCTTGTGCTTTTCAACTTTTCAACCTTTCAACTTTTTCAAATATTAAGCTTTGTTTAAAAAAAATTTAACATTGCCGCAAATGGGAAAAGCTTCAAATCCTCTTCAAAACTCCTCGACTTTCAACCTCTTCTTCTCCCTCATACCTTGAGCTAGAGACACCATTCAAACTTTAAAATACTCACAACGCCTTGAACTATTTGCACTGTATTCAGTTTTTTAAAATCTTGTATGGTTTTGAAATCATCGCAGTTTGAGTTTGAAGGATTTTTAGCTCCTCTTCTCATTTTATAATGGGTGTGTACTGCGTCAGCTAGAGTGAGCGCGCACCAACTGCCGCAGCCCAGAGTGTAGAACAGCTGGGAAAAAAGGGAGAAAAATTCTCTTCAGCTCGATTTGGTTCCCACATCTTTTACTTGACATAGACAATATATGCATAGAAATGTAGGAAATCTTGTGGGCTTTCATCTGATGGTCTTATTTCAGATGTGGGACTTACGGTTTTGGATCTAGAAGCCCGAGAGCGACAAGAAGTCCAACAGTTCCTCCATAAGCCGCAATGTTAATTTTGAGCCAAAATTTCTGCTGAAGAGCAGACGGTACCTTTTCTCTCTCTCGCTTCTGTGCCTTCATTTCTCACTTTCCAGAAATAAAAACAACATGACCGCGTTCAGCAACTCCTCCTCTCACTCACCATATAGATATTTCAGCTACAACCATTACAGTTTTCTTTCAAATCGGAGGCGTTTGGGAGGCGTTTTCCCATTCATCCTTATGGGGAATTTTTCAAATTTCATCCTGCTATAACTTCTGCATACTTTAAGCTAAAGAAGCCATTCAGCTATTAAAATGTTCAACTTTTTAAGCTATTCCAACCTTGTACTTTTTTGCTTTTTAACTTTTAAACTTCTTTATAAATTCGGCTTTTTCTAAACAAAATTTAACACTGAAGTAAATGGGAAAATCTTCAAATCCTCTTCCAAAGTCATCGACTTTGCACCTCTTCCTGTCCTTCATACTTTGAGCTAGAGACACCATTCCAACTTTATAATATATAAATATTTTGGCCATAACCATTACAGTTTTTTCAAAAGTCGCAGGAGTTTGTCAGGCGTTTCCCATTCATCCTTATGGGGAATTTTTCAAATTTCATCCTGCTATAACTTCTGCATACTTTAAGCTAAAGAAGCCATTCAGCTATTAAAATGTTCAACTTTTTAAGCTATTCCATTTTTTGCTTTTTAACTTTTCAACTTCTTAGAAATTCGGCTTTTTCTAAACAAAATTTAACACTGAAGTAATTGGAAAATCTTCAAATCCTCTTCCAAAGTCACCTCTTCCTGTCCTTCATACTTTGAGCTAGAGACAACCATTCCAACTTTATAATATATAAATATTTTGGCCATAACCATTACAGTTTTTTCAAAGTCGCAGGAGTTTGTCAGGCGTTTTCCCATTCATCCTTATGGCGACATTTTCATCTTTGGCTCTGCTCCTGCTCCAGCATGTGTGCAAACATTTTAAGCTCTTTATGCCTTTATCCTTTCACCTTTTCAACCCTTTCTCACCTTTTAAAGCTCTTGCTGCCCTCTTACTCTACAACTTTTTGGCCTTTTCAGTCTTTTTTCACATTTTGATGCTCGTTCTGCCCTCTTAAGCTACAGCTTTTCAACCTTTTCAGATATTCATCTTCCTGCCTTTTCAACTCCTTCAAACATTCAACTTCATGTTCAGCTATGAAAACGTTCCACTTTTTAAACTCTTTCAGCCCTCGTCAACTCTCCTGTCTCTTCTTCTTGAAATATTCATCTTTCTGCCATTTCAACTCCTTCAACTATTCCGCTTCCTGTTCAGCTATGGAACTGTTCAACTATCAACATGTTCAACTTTTTTTTCCAGCTTTTCGAATTTTTCAACTTTTCGCCAGGTCGTTCAGCAGATTTCCGAGAGCGTTTCAGCCTGCAGCATTCACACTGTATTTTCGCAGGAAATACAATTTTTCTAGTTAGTGTGAATGCTGAGTCAGCATTCACACTATTGTTCTTCTGGAATTTATTATTATTCTTCCGTACGTTTTTTGGCTCGCTTCTCCTTCTACAAACTTTGTGCTACAGAAACCATTCAACCATCAAAATGTTCAGCTTTTTTAGGACATGATGGCGTCTATTTTTCTTTTTTCTACCTTTTATACTTTTGCTAATATTCAGCTTTTTCTGCTAAATTTTTCCCATTCATCCTTATGGGGATTTTTTCAAATTTCATTCTGCTATAACTTCAGCATACCTTCAGCTATAGAAACCATTCAAACATGAAAATGTTCAGCTTTTTAAGCTCTTTCAACCTTGTGCTTTTCAACTTTTCAACCTTTCAACTTTTTCAAATATTAAGCTTTGTTTAAAAAAAATTTAACATTGCCACAAATGGGAAAAGCTTCAAATCCTCTTCAAAACTCCTCGACTTTCAACCTCTTCTTCTCCCTCATACCTTGAGCTAGAGACACCATTCAAACTTTAAAATACTCACAATACCTTGAACTATTTGCACTGTATTCAGTTTTTTAAAATCTTGTATGGTTTTGAAATCATCGCAGTTTGAGTTTGAAGGATTTTTAGCTCCTCTTCTCATTTTATAATGGGTGTGTATTGCGTCAGCTAGAGTGAGCGCGCACCAACTGCCGCAGCCCAGAGTGTAGAACAGCTGGGAAAAAAGGGAGAAAAATTCTCTTCAGCTCGATTTGGTTCCCACATCTTTTACTTGACATAGACAATATATGCATAGAAATGTAGGAAATCTTGTGGGCTTTCATCTGATGGTCTTATTTCAGATGTGGGACTTACGGTTTTGGATCTAGAAGCCCGAGAGCGACAAGAAGTCCAACAGTTCCTCCATAAGCCGCAATGTTAATTTTGAGCCAAAATTTCTGCTGAAGAGCAGACGGTACCTTTTCTCTCTCTCGCTTCTGTGCCTTCATTTCTCACTTTCCAGAAATAAAAACAACATGACCGCGTTCAGCAACTCCTCCTCTCACTCACCATATAGATATTTCAGCTACAACCATTACAGTTTTCTTTCAAATCGGAGGCGTTTGGGAGGCGTTTTCCCATTCATCCTTATGGGGAATTTTTCAAATTTCATCCTGCTATAACTTCTGCATACTTTAAGCTAAAGAAACCATTCAACTATTAAAATGTTCAACTTTTTAAGCTATTCCAACCTTGTACTTTTTTGCTTTTTAACTTTTCAACTTCTTTAGAAATTCGGCTTTTTCTAAACAAAATTTAACACTGAAGTAAATGGGAAAATCTTCAAATCCTCTTCCAAAGTCTCGACTTGCACCTCTTCCTGTCCTTCATACTTTGAGCTAGAGACACCATTCCAACTTTATAATATATAAATATTTTGGCCATAACCATTACAGTTTTTTCAAAAGTCGCAGGAGTTTGTCAGGCGTTTTCCCATTCATCCTTATGGCGACATTTTCATCTTTGGCTCTGCTCCTGCTCCAGCATGTGTGCAAACATTTTAAGCTCTTTATGCCTTTATCCTTTCACCTCTTCAACCTTTTTTCCACCTTTTTAGGCTCCTTCTGCCCTCTTACTCTACAATCTTTCTGCCTTTCCAGTCTTTTTTCACCTTTTTAAGCTCGTTCTACCCTCTTAAGATACAGCTTTTCAACCTCTTCAGATATTGGACTTTCTGCCTTTTGATCTTTTTAAAATATTCTTTCCAGAAATATAAACAACATCACTTCGTTTAACAATGTCTCCTGTTACTCATTAAATAAATATTTTGACCATAACCATTACAGTTTTTTCAAAGATCGCAGGAGTTTGTCAGGCGTTTTCCCATTCATCCTTATGGGGACATTTTCATCTTTGGCTCTGCTCCTGCTCCAGCATGTGTGCAACCATTTTAAGCTCTTTATTCCTTTATCCTCTCACCTTTTCAACCCTTTCTCACCTTTTTAAGCTCGTTCTTCCCTCTTACTCTGCAACTTTTTGGCCTTTTCAATCTTTTTTCACATTCTTAAGCTCGTTCAGCCCTCTTAAGCTACAGCTTTTCAAACTTTTCAGATATTCATCTTCCTGCCTTTTCAACACCTTCAAACATTCAACTTCATGTTCAGCTATGAAATTGTTACACTTTTTAAACTCTTTCAGCCGTCTTCAACCTTCCTGTCTCTTCATCTTCTTAAAATATTCATCTTTCTGTAATTTCAACTGCTTCAACCATTCCTCTTCCTGTGCAGCTATGGAACTGTTCAACTATCAATATGTTCAACTTTTTAACCTCTTTCGGCCTTTAACTTTGCAACTTTTCCGGCTTTTCGACTTTTTCAACATTTCGCCAGGACGTTCAGCAGATTTCCAAGAGCGTTTCAGCCTTCAGCATTCACACTGTATTTTCGCAGGAAATACAATTTTTCTAGTTAGTGTGAATGCTGAAGGCATTCACACTATTGTTCTTCTGGAATTTATTTTTATTATTATTCTTCTTCCGTACGTTTTTTGGCTCGCTTCTCCTCCTACAAACTTTTTGCTATAAAAACCATTCAACCATCAAAATGTTCAGCTTTTTTGGGACATGATGGCTTGTATTTTTCTTTTTTCTACCTTTTCTACTTTTGGAAATATTCAGCTTTTTCTGCTAAATTTTTCCCATTCATCCTTATGGGGATTTTTTCAAATTTCATTCTGCTATAACTTCAGCATACCTTCAGCTATAGAAACCATTCAAACATGAAAATGTTCAGCTTTGTAAGCTTTTTCAACCTTGTGCTTTTCAACTTTTCAACCTTTCAACTTTTTCAAATATTAAGCTTTGTTTAAAAAAAAATTAACATTGCCGCAAATGGGAAAAGCTTCAAATCCTCTTCAAAACTCCTCGAATTTCAACCTCTTCTTCTCCCTCATACCTTGAGCTAGAGACACCATTCAAACTTTAAAATACTCACAACACCTTGAACTGTTTGCACTGTATTCAGTTTTTTAAAATCTTGTATGGTTTTGAAATCATCGCAGTTTGAGTTTGAAGGATTTTTAGCTCCTCTTCTCATTTTATAATGGGTGTGTATTGCGTCAGCTAGAGTGCGCGCGCACCAACTGCCGCAGCCCAGAGTGTAGAACAGCTGGGAAAAAAGGGAGGAAAATTCTCTTCAGCTCGATTTGGTTCCCACATCTTTTACTTGATATAGACAATATATGCATAGAAATGTAGGAAATCTTGTGGGCTTTCATCTGATGGTCTCATTTCAGATGTGGGACTTACGGTTTTGGATCTAGAAGCCCGAGAGCGACAAGAAGTCCAACAGTTCCTCCATAAGCCGCAATGTTAATTTTGAGCCAAAATTTCTGCTGAAGAGCAGACGGTACCTTTTCTCTCTCTCGCTTCTGTGCCTTCATTTCTCACTTTCCAGAAATAAAAACAACATGACCGCGTTCAGCAACTCCTCCTCTCACTCACCATATAGATATTTCAGCTACAACCATTACAGTTTTCTTTCAAATCGGAGGCGTTTGGGAGGCGTTTTCCCATTCATCCTTATGGGGAATTTTTCAAATTTCATCCTGCTATAACTTCTGCATACTTTAAGCTAAAGAAGCCATTCAGCTATTAAAATGTTCAACTTTTTAAGCTATTCCATTTTTTGCTTTTTAACTTTTCAACTTCTTTAGAAATTCGGCTTTTTCTAAACAAAATTTAACACTGAAGTAATTGGGAAAATCTTCAAATCCTCTTCCAAAGTCACCTCTTCCTGTCCTTCATACTTTGAGCTAGAGACACCATTCCAACTTTATAATATATAAATATTTTGGCCATAACCATTACAGTTTTTTCAAAAGTCGCAGGAGTTTGTCAGGCGTTTTCCCATTCATCCTTATGGGGACATTTTCATCTTTGGCTCTGCTCCTGCTCCAGCATGTCTGCAAACATTTTAAGCTCTTTATGCCTTTATCCTTTCACCTCTTCAACCTTTTTTCCACCTTTTTAAGCTCTTTCTGCCCTCTTACTCTACAATCTTTCTGCCTTTCCAGTCTTTTTTCACCTTTTTAAGCTCGTTCTGCCCTCTTAAGCTACAGCTTTTCAACCTCTTCAGATATTGGACTTTCTGCCTTTTGATCTTTTTAAAATATTCTTTCCAGAAATATAAACAACATCACTTCGTTTAACGTCTCCTGTTACTCATTAAATAAATATTTTGACCATAACCATTACAATTTTTTCAAAGATTGCAGGAGTTTGTCAGGTGTTTCCCCATTCATCCTTATGGGGACATTTTCATCTTTAGCAGGCGTTTTCCCATTCATCCTTATGGGGACATTTAAAAAAAACGTTTGGCTTCACAAATCTTCAGCTTTTTAAGACCATTCAACCTTGCAGCCAGCATTTAATGTAATAAACCCACAAATTTAATACATTTTCCACAAAGGTAATGGCCGCTGCCTACTTCAAATGTAACATGTGATTTCCCACTAATGTAATAACTATTTGGAGGGATTTATCATGTTTGTGGGGAAGTGAAAATCCTCATTATAATAACTTCTCACAAATGTAATTAAAAAAATGAATAATGGTCGTGGTTGTTGTTTTTTTGTTGTTTTTTGCCTATACATCTACTAATATTGACCGTGTCTGCAAAATCCAGCTGCTGACTCTCCACTCCGCTATCACACAGCGGGTCACCCTCACCTTGTTTTAATTGTTTTGGGGCATGCTTGTGGTCTCTCTTTCTCACCGCTGTCCGTGGTGCTGAACCACAGAAGCCCTGACTGTGCATCACTACCTGGCAAGTCTATGGATCTTTCCCCTCCACTCAAAAATGTGAATGTCTAACCCAATGCCAAAAGACAAAGATAATATGTTATGTTTTAGCTTTTTAGCTTCTTCCCACTCTTTTAAGCTCTTTTAGCCCTCTTACTCTACAGCTTTTCAACCTATTCAGATATTCATCTTTCTGCCTTTTTCATCTTATTAAAATATTCTTTACAGAAATTTAAAGGACATCACCGTGTTCAGTAATCTCTCCTGTTATTCATCACAGTTTGGCAGGCGTTTGCCCATTCATTCTCATGGGAGCATTGTCATCTTCAGCTCTGCTGCTGCTCCAGCACGTGTGCACCCATTTTAAGCTCTTTCACCCCTCTTACTCTACAGCTTTTCAACCTCAGATATTGGACTTTCTGCCTTTTCATCTTTTTAAAATATTCTTTACAGAAATATAAACGATATCACATCGTTCAGCAATGTCTCCTGTTACTCATCATATAAATATTTTGCGATAAGCATTACAGTTTTTTCAAAGATAGCAGGAGTTTGTCAGGCGTTTTCCCATTCATCCTTATGGGGACATTTTCATCTTTGGCTCTGCTCCTGCTCCAGCATGTGTGCAACCATTTTAAGCTCTTTCTTCCTTTATCCTCTCACCTTTTCAACCCTTTCTCACCTTTTTAAGCTCTTTCTGCCCTCTTACTCTACAACTTTTCTGCCTTTCCAGTATTTTTTCACCTTTTAAAGCGTTTTCAGCCCTCTTAAGCCACAGCTTTTTAACCGTTTCAGATATTCATCTTCCTGCCTTTTCAGCTCCTTCAAACATTCAACTTCATATTCAGCTATGAAAATGTTACACTTTTTAAACTCTTTGAGCCCTCTTCAACTTTTCTGTCTCTTCATCTTCTTAAAATATTCATCTTTCTGCCATTTCAACTCCTTCAACCATTCTGCTTCTTGTTCAGCTGTGGAACTGTTCAACTATCAATATGTTCAACTTTTTTTTCCCAACGTTTCGACTTTTTCAACATTTCGCCAGGACGTTCAACAGATTTCCGAAAGCGTTTCAGCCTTAAGCATTCACACTGTATTTTCGCAGGAAATACAAATTTTTCTAGTTAGTGTGAATGCTGAAGGCATTCACACTATTGTTCTTCTGGAATTTATTAGTGTGAATGCTGAAGGCATTCACACTATTGTTCTTCTGGAATTTATTTTTATTATTATTCTTCTTCCGTACGTTTTTTGGCTCGCTTCTCCTCCTACAAACTTTTTGCTATAAAAACCATTCAACCATCAAAATGTTCAGCTTTTTTGGGACATGATGGCTTGTATTTTTCTTTTTTCTACCTTTTCTACTTTTGGAAATATTCAGCTTTTTCTGCTAAATTTTTCCCATTCATCCTTATGGGGATTTTTTCAAATTTCATTCTGCTATAACTTCAGCATACCTTCAGCTATAGAAACCATTCAAACATGAAAATGTTCAGCTTTGTAAGCTTTTTCAACCTTGTGCTTTTCAACTTTTCAACCTTTCAACTTTTTCAAATATTAAGCTTTGTTTAAAAAAAAATTAACATTGCCGCAAATGGGAAAAGCTTCAAATCCTCTTCAAAACTCCTCGAATTTCAACCTCTTCTTCTCCCTCATACCTTGAGCTAGAGACACCATTCAAACTTTAAAATACTCACAACACCTTGAACTGTTTGCACTGTATTCAGTTTTTTAAAATCTTGTATGGTTTTGAAATCATCGCAGTTTGAGTTTGAAGGATTTTTAGCTCCTCTTCTCATTTTATAATGGGTGTGTATTGCGTCAGCTAGAGTGCGCGCGCACCAACTGCCGCAGCCCAGAGTGTAGAACAGCTGGGACAAAAGGGAGGAAAATTCTCTTCAGCTCGATTTGGTTCCCACATCTTTTACTTGACATAGACAATATATGCATAGAAATGTAGGAAATCTTGTGGGCTTTCATCTGATGGTCTCATTTCAGATGTGGGACTTACGGTTTTGGATCTAGAAGCCCGAGAGCGACAAGAAGTCCAACAGTTCCTCCATAAGCCGCAATGTTAATTTTGAGCCAAAATTTCTGCTGAAGAGCAGACGGTACCTTTTCTCTCTCTCGCTTCTGTGCCTTCATTTCTCACTTTCCAGAAATAAAAACAACATGACCGCGTTCAGCAACTCCTCCTCTCACTCACCATATAGATATTTCAGCTACAACCATTACAGTTTTCTTTCAAATCGGAGGCGTTTGGGAGGCGTTTTCCCATTCATCCTTATGGGGAATTTTTCAAATTTCATCCTGCTATAACTTCTGCATACTTTAAGCTAAAGAAGCCATTCAGCTATTAAAATGTTCAACTTTTTAAGCTATTCCAACCTTGTACTTTTTTGCTTTTTAACTTTTCAACTTCTTTAGAAATTCGGCTTTTTCTAAACAAAATTTAACACTGAAGTAAATGGGAAAATCTTCAAATCCTCTTCCAAAGTCATCGACTTTGCACCTCTTCCTGTCCTTCATACTTTGAGCTAGAGACACCATTCCAACTTTATAATATATAAATATTTTGGCCATAACCATTACATTTTTTTCAAAAGTCGCAGGAGTTTGTCAGGCGTTTTCCCATTCATCCTTATGGCGACATTTTCATCTTTGGCTCTGCTCCTGCTCCAGCATGTGTGCAAACATTTTAAGCTCTTTATGCCTTTATCCTTTCACCTCTTCAACCTTTTTTCCACCTTTTTAAGCTCCTTCTGCCCTCTTACTCTACAATCTTTCTGCCTTTCCAGTCTTTTTTCACCTTTTTAAGCTCGTTCTACCCTCTTAAGATACAGCTTTTCAACCTCTTCAGATATTGGACTTTCTGCCTTTTGATCTTTTTAAAATATTCTTTCCAGAAATATAAACAACATCACTTCGTTTAACAATGTCTCCTGTTACTCATTAAATAAATATTTTGACCATAACCATTACAGTTTTTTCAAAGATCGCAGGAGTTTGTCAGGCGTTTTCCCATTCATCCTTATGGGGACATTTTCATCTTTGGCTCTGCTCCTGCTCCAGCATGTGTGCAACCATTTTAAGCTCTTTATTCCTTTATCCTCTCACCTTTTCAACCCTTTCTCACCTTTTTAAGCTCGTTCTTCCCTCTTACTCTGCAACTTTTTGGCCTTTTCAATCTCTTTTCACATTCTTAAGCTCGTTCAGCCCTCTTAAGCTACAGCTTTTCAAACTTTTCAGATATTCATCTTCCTGCCTTTTCAACACCTTCAAACATTCAACTTCATGTTCAGCTATGAAATTGTTACACTTTTTAAACTCTTTCAGCCGTCTTCAACCTTCCTGTCTCTTCATCTTCTTAAAATATTCATCTTTCTGTAATTTCAACTGCTTCAACCATTCCTCTTCCTGTGCAGCTATGGAACTGTTCAACTATCAATATGTTCAACTTTTTAACCTCTTTCGGCCTTTAACTTTGCAACTTTTCCGGCTTTTCGACTTTTTCAACATTTCGCCAGGACGTTCAGCAGATTTCCAAGAGCGTTTCAGCCTTCAGCATTCACACTGTATTTTCGCAGGAAATACAATTTTTCTAGTTCTAGTTATTATTCTTCTTCCGTACGTTTTTTGGCTCGCTTCTCCTCCTACAAACTTTTTGCTATAAAAACCATTCAACCATCAAAATGTTCAGCTTTTTTGGGACATGATGGCTTGTATTTTTCTTTTTTCTACCTTTTCTACTTTTGGAAATATTCAGCTTTTTCTGCTAAATTTTTCCCATTCATCCTTATGGGGATTTTTTCAAATTTCATTCTGCTATAACTTCAGCATACCTTCAGCTATAGAAACCATTCAAACATGAAAATGTTCAGCTTTGTAAGCTTTTTCAACCTTGTGCTTTTCAACTTTTCAACCTTTCAACTTTTTCAAATATTAAGCTTTGTTTAAAAAAAAATTAACATTGCCGCAAATGGGAAAAGCTTCAAATCCTCTTCAAAACTCCTCGAATTTCAACCTCTTCTTCTCCCTCATACCTTGAGCTAGAGACACCATTCAAACTTTAAAATACTCACAACACCTTGAACTGTTTGCACTGTATTCAGTTTTTTAAAATCTTGTATGGTTTTGAAATCATCGCAGTTTGAGTTTGAAGGATTTTTAGCTCCTCTTCTCATTTTATAATGGGTGTGTATTGCGTCAGCTAGAGTGCGCGCGCACCAACTGCCGCAGCCCAGAGTGTAGAACAGCTGGGAAAAAAGGGAGGAAAATTCTCTTCAGCTCGATTTGGTTCCCACATCTTTTACTTGATATAGACAATATATGCATAGAAATGTAGGAAATCTTGTGGGCTTTCATCTGATGGTCTCATTTCAGATGTGGGACTTACGGTTTTGGATCTAGAAGCCCGAGAGCGACAAGAAGTCCAACAGTTCCTCCATAAGCCGCAATGTTAATTTTGAGCCAAAATTTCTGCTGAAGAGCAGACGGTACCTTTTCTCTCTCTCGCTTCTGTGCCTTCATTTCTCACTTTCCAGAAATAAAAACAACATGACCGCGTTCAGCAACTCCTCCTCTCACTCACCATATAGATATTTCAGCTACAACCATTACAGTTTTCTTTCAAATCGGAGGCGTTTGGGAGGCGTTTTCCCATTCATCCTTATGGGGAATTTTTCAAATTTCATCCTGCTATAACTTCTGCATACTTTAAGCTAAAGAAGCCATTCAGCTATTAAAATGTTCAACTTTTTAAGCTATTCCAACCTTGTACTTTTTTGCTTTTTAACTTTTCAACTTCTTTAGAAATTCGGCTTTTTCTAAACAAAATTTAACACTGAAGTAAATGGGAAAATCTTCAAATCCTCTTCCAAAGTCTTTGCACCTCTTCCTGTCCTTCATACTTTGAGCTAGAGACACCATTCCAACTTTATAATATATAAATATTTTGGCCATAACCATTACAGTTTTTTCAAAAGTCGCAGGAGTTTGTCAGGCGTTTTCCCATTCATCCTTATGGGGACATTTTCATCTTTGGCTCTGCTCCTGCTCCAGCATGTGTGCAAACATTTTAAGCTCTTTATGCCTTTATCCTTTCACCTCTTCAACCTTTTTTCCACCTTTTTAAGCTCTTTCTGCCCTCTTACTCTACAATCTTTCTGCCTTTCCAGTCTTTTTTCACCTTTTTAAGCTCGTTCTGCCCTCTTAAGCTACAGCTTTTCAACCTCTTCAGATATTGGACTTTCTGCCTTTTGATCTTTTTAAAATATTCTTTCCAGAAATATAAACAACATCACTTCGTTTAACGTCTCCTGTTACTCATTAAATAAATATTTTGACCATAACCATTACAATTTTTTCAAAGACCGCAGGAGTTTGTCAGGTGTTTCCCCATTCATCCTTATGGGGACATTTTCATCTTTAGCAGGCGTTTTCCCATTCATCCTTATGGGGACATTTAAAAAAACCGTTTGGCTTCACAAATCTTCAGCTTTTTAAGACCATTCAACCTTGCAGCCAGCCTTTAATGTAATAAACCCACAAATTTAATACATTTTCCACAAAGGTAATGGCCGCTGCCTACTTCAAATGTAACATGTGATTTCCCACTAATGTAATAACTATTTGGAGGGATTTATCATGTTTGTGGGGAAGTGAAAATCCTCATTATAATAACTTCTCACAAATGTAATTAAAAAAATGAATAATGGTCGTGGTTGTTGTTTTTTTGTTTGCCTATACATCTACTAATATTGACCGTGTCTGCAAAATCCAGCTGTTGACTCTCCACTCCGCTATCACACAGCGGATCACCCTCACCTTGTTTTAATTGTTTTGGGGCATGCTTGTGGTCTCTCTTTCTCACCGCTGTCCGTGGTGCTGAACCACAGAAGCCCTGACTGTGCATCACTACCTGCCAAGTCTATGGATCTTTCCCCTCCACTCAAAAATGTGAATGTCTAACCCAATGCCAAAAGACAAAGATAATATGTTATGTTTTAGCTTTTTAGCTTCTTCCCACTCTTTTAAGCTCTTTTAGCCCTCTTACTCTACAGCTTTTCAACCGATTCAGATATTCATCTTTCTGCCTTTTTCATCTTATTAAAATATTCTTTACAGAAATTTAAAGGACATCACCGTGTTCAGTAATCTCTCCTGTTATTCATCACAGTTTGGCAGGCGTTTGCCCATTCATTCTCATGGGAGCATTGTCATCTTCAGCTCTGCTGCTGCTCCAGCACGTGTGCACCCATTTTAAGCTCTTTCACCCCTCTTACTCTACAGCTTTTCAACCTCAGATATTGGACTTTCTGCCTTTTCATCTTTTTAAAATATTCTTTACAGAAATATAAACGATATCACATCGTTCAGCAATGTCTCCTGTTACTCATCATATAAATATTTTGCGATAAGCATTACAGTTTTTTCAAAGATAGCAGGAGTTTGTCAGGCGTTTTCCCATTCATCCTTATGGGGACATTTTCATCTTTGGCTCTGCTCCTGCTCCAGCATGTGTGCAACCATTTTAAGCTCTTTCTTCCTTTATCCTCTCACCTTTTCAACCCTTTCTCACCTTTTTAAGCTCATTCTTCCCTCTTACTCTACAACTTTTTGGCCTTTTCAATCTTTTTTCATATTTTTAAGCTCGTTCAGCCCTCTTAAGCTACAGCTTTTCAAACTTTTCAGATATTCATCTTCCTGCCTTTTCAACTCCTTCAAACATTCAACTTCATGTTCAGCTATGAAATTGTTACACTTTTTAAACTCTTTCAGCCCTCTTCAACCTTCCTGTCTCTTCATCTTCTTAAAATATTCATCTTTCTGTAATTTCAACTGCTTCAACCATTCCGCTTCCTGTGCAGCTATGGAACTGTTCAACTATCAATATGTTCAACTTTTTAAGCTCTTTCGGCCTTTAACTTTGCAACTTTTCCGGCTTTTCGACTTTTTCAACATTTCGCCAGGACGTTCAGCAGATTTCCAAGAGCGTTTCAGCCTTCAGCATTCACACTGTATTTTCGCAGGAAATACAATTTTTCTAGTGTTCTTCTGGAATTTATTATTATTCTTCCGTACGTTTTTTGGCTCGCTTCTCCTTCTACAAACTTTGTGCTACAGAAACCATTCAACCATCAAAATGTTCAGCTTTTTTAGGACATGATGGCGTCTATTTTTCTTTTTTCTACCTTTTATACTTTTGCTAATATTCAGCTTTTTCTGCTAAATTTTTCCCATTGATCCTTATGGGGATTTTTTCAAATTTCATTCTGCTATAACTTCAGCATACCTTCAGCTATAGAAACCATTCAAACATGAAAATGTTCAGCTTTTTAAGCTCTTTCAACCTTGTGCTTTTCAACTTTTCGACCTTTCAACTTTTTCAAATATTAAGCTTTGTTTAAAAAAAATTTAACATTGCCGCAAATGGGAAAAGCTTCAAATCCTCTTCAAAACTCCTCGACTTTCAACCTCTTCTTCTCCCTCATACCTTGAGCTAGAGACACCATTCAAACTTTAAAATACTCACAACACCTTGAACTATTTGCGCTGTATTCAGTTTTTTAAAATCTTGTATGGTTTTGAAATCATCGCAGTTTGAGTTTGAAGGATTTTTAGCTCCTCTTCTCATTTTATAATGGGTGTGTATTGCGTCAGCTAGAGTGAGCGCGCACCAACTGCCGCAGCCCAGAGTGTAGAACAGCTGGGAAAAAAGGGAGAAAAATTCTCTTCAGCTCGATTTGGTTCCCACATCTTTTACTTGACATAGACAATATATGCATAGAAATGTAGGAAATCTTGTGGGCTTTCATCTGATGGTCTTATTTCAGATGTGGGACTTACGGTTTTGGATCTAGAAGCCCGAGAGCGACAAGAAGTCCAACAGTTCCTCCATAAGCCGCAATGTTAATTTTGAGCCAAAATTTCTGCTGAAGAGCAGACGGTACCTTTTCTCTCTCTCGCTTCTGTGCCTTCATTTCTCACTTTCCAGAAATAAAAACAACATGACCTCGTTCAGCAACTCCTCCTCTCACTCACCATATAGATATTTCAGCTACAACCATTACAGTTTTCTTTCAAATCGGAGGCGTTTGGGAGGCGTTTTCCCATTCATCCTTATGGGGAATTTTTCAAATTTCATTCTGCTATAACTTCTGCATACTTTAAGCTAAAGAAACCATTCAACTACTAAAATGTTCAACTTTTTAAGCTATTCCAACCTTGTACTTTTTTGCTTTTTAACTTTTCAACTTCTTTAGAAATTCAGCTTTTTCTAAACAAAATTTAACACTGAAGTAAATGGGAAAATCTTCAAATCCTCTTCCAGAGTCATCGACTTAGCACCTCTTCCTGTCCTTCATACTTTGAGGTAGAGACACCATTCCAGCTTTATACCATACACATATTTTGGCCATAACCATTACAGTTTTTTCAAAGATCGCAAGAGTTTGTCAGGTGTTTTCCCATTCCATTTCCTTATGGGGACATTTTCACCTTTGGCTCTGCTCCTGCTCCAGCATGTGTGCAACCATTTTAAGCTCTTTATTCCTTTATCCTTTCACCTTTTCAACCCTTTCTCACCCTTTAAAGCTCTTGCTGCCCTCTTACTCTACAACTTTTTGGCCTTTTCAGTCTTTTTTCACATTTTGATGCTCGTTCTGCCCTCTTAAGCTACAGCTTTTCAACCTTTTCAGATATTCATCTTCCTGCCTTTTCAACTCCTTCAAACATTCAACTTCATGTTCAGCTATGAAAATGTTCCACTTTTTAAACTCTTTCAGCCCTCGTCAACTTTCCTGTCTCTTCTTCTTGAAATATTCATCTTTCTGCCATTTCAACTCCTTCAACCATTCCGCTTCCTGTTCAGCTATGGAACTGTTCAACTATCAACATGTTCAACTTTTTTTTTCCAGCTTTTCGAATTTTTCAACTTTTCGCCAGGTCGTTCAGCAGATTTCCGAGAGCGTTTCAGCCTGCAGCATTCACACTGTATTTTCGCAGGAAATACAATTTTTCTAGTTAGTGTGAATGCTGAGTCAGCATTCACACTATTGTTCTTCTGGAATTTATTATTATTCTTCCGTACGTTTTTTGGCTCGCTTCTCCTTCTACAAACTTTGTGCTACAGAAACCATTCAACCATCAAAATGTTCAGCTTTTTTAGGACATGATGGCGTCTATTTTTCTTTTTTCTACCTTTTATACTTTTGCTAATATTCAGCTTTTTCTGCTAAATTTTTCCCATTCATCCTTATGGGGATTTTTTCAAATTTCATTCTGCTATAACTTCAGCATACCTTCAGCTATAGAAACCATTCAAACATGAAAATGTTCAGCTTTTTCAGCTCTTTCAACCTTGTGCTTTTCAACTTTTCAACCTTTCAACTTTTTCAAATATTAAGCTTTGTTTAAAAAAAATTTAACATTGCCACAAATGGGAAAAGCTTCAAATCCTCTTCAAAACTCCTCGACTTTCAACCTCTTCTTCTTCCTCATACCTTGAGCTAGAGACACCATTCAAACTTTAAAATACTCACAACGCCTTGAACTATTTGCACTGTATTCAGTTTTTTAAAATCTTGTATGGTTTTGAAATCATCGCAGTTTGAGTTTGAAGGATTTTTAGCTCCTCTTCTCATTTTATAATGGGTGTGTATTGCGTCAGCTAGAGTGAGCGCGCACCAACTGCCGCAGCCCAGAGTGTAGAACAGCTGGGAAAAAAGGGAGAAAAATTCTCTTCAGCTCGATTTGGTTCCCACATCTTTTACTTGACATAGACAATATATGCATAGAAATGTAGGAAATCTTGTGGGCTTTCATGTGATGGTCTTATTTCAGATGTGGGACTTACGGTTTTGGATCTAGAAGCCCGAGAGCGACAAGAAGTCCAACAGTTCCTCCATAAGCCGCAATGTTAATTTTGAGCCAAAATTTCTGCTGAAGAGCAGACGGTACCTTTTCTCTCTCTCGCTTCTGTGCCTTCATTTCTCACTTTCCAGAAATAAAAACAACATGACCGCGTTCAGCAACTCCTCCTCTCACTCACCATATAGATATTTCAGCTACAACCATTACAGTTTTCTTTCAAATCGGAGGCGTTTGGGAGGCGTTTTCCCATTCATCCTTATGGGGAATTTTTCAAATTTCATCCTGCTATAACTTCTGCATACTTTAAGCTAAAGAAGCCATTCAGCTATTAAAATGTTCAACTTTTTAAGCTATTCCAACCTTGTACTTTTTTGCTTTTTAACTTTTCAACTTCTTTAGAAATTCGGCTTTTTCTAAACAAAATTTAACACTGAAGTAAATGGGAAAATCTTCAAATCCTCTTCCAAAGTCATCGACTTTGCACCTCTTCCTGTCCTTCTTACTTTGAGCTAGAGACACCATTCCAACTTTATAATATATAAATATTTTGGCCATAACCATTACATTTTTTTCAAAAGTCGCAGGAGTTTGTCAGGCGTTTTCCCATTCATCCTTATGGCGACATTTTCATCTTTGGCTCTGCTCCTGCTCCAGCATGTGTGCAAACATTTTAAGCTCTTTATGCCTTTATCCTTTCACCTCTTCAACCTTTTTTCCACCTTTTTAGGCTCCTTCTGCCCTCTTACTCTACAATCTTTCTGCCTTTCCAGTCTTTTTTCACCTTTTTAAGCTCGTTCTACCCTCTTAAGATACAGCTTTTCAACCTCTTCAGATATTGGACTTTCTGCCTTTTGATCTTTTTAAAATATTCTTTCCAGAAATATAAACAACATCACTTCGTTTAACAATGTCTCCTGTTACTCATTAAATAAATATTTTGACCATAACCATTACAGTTTTTTCAAAGATCGCAGGAGTTTGTCAGGCGTTTTCCCATTCATCCTTATGGGGACATTTTCATCTTTGGCTCTGCTCCTGCTCCAGCATGTGTGCAACCATTTTAAGCTCTTTCTTCCTTTATCCTCTCACCTTTTCAACCCTTTCTCACCTTTTTAAGCTCGTTCTTCCCTCTTACTCTGCAACTTTTTGGCCTTTTCAATCTTTTTTCACATTCTTAAGCTCGTTCAGCCCTCTTAAGCTACAGCTTTTCAAACTTTTCAGATATTCATCTTCCTGCCTTTTCAACACCTTCAAACATTCAACTTCATGTTCAGCTATGAAATTGTTACACTTTTTAAACTCTTTCAGCCCTCTTCAACCTTCCTGTCTCTTCATCTTCTTAAAATATTCATCTTTCTGTAATTTCAACTGCTTCAACCATTCCTCTTCCTGTGCAGCTATGGAACTGTTCAACTATCAATATGTTCAACTTTTTAAGCTCTTTCGGCCTTTAACTTTGCAACTTTTCCGGCTTTTCGACTTTTTCAACATTTCGCCAGGACGTTCAGCAGATTTCCAAGAGCGTTTCAGCCTTCAGCATTCACACTGTATTTTCGCAGGAAATACAATTTTTCTAGTTATTATTATTCTTCTTCCGTACGTTTTTTGGCTCGCTTCTCCTCCTACAAACTTTTTGCTATAAAAACCATTCAACCATCAAAATGTTCAGCTTTTTTGGGACATGATGGCTTGTATTTTTCTTTTTTCTACCTTTTCTACTTTTGGAAATATTCAGCTTTTTCTGCTAAATTTTTCCCATTCATCCTTATGGGGATTTTTTCAAATTTCATTCTGCTATAACTTCAGCATACCTTCAGCTATAGAAACCATTCAAACATGAAAATGTTCAGCTTTGTAAGCTTTTTCAACCTTGTGCTTTTCAACTTTTCAACCTTTCAACTTTTTCAAATATTAAGCTTTGTTTAAAAAAAAATTAACATTGCCGCAAATGGGAAAAGCTTCAAATCCTCTTCAAAACTCCTCGAATTTCAACCTCTTCTTCTCCCTCATACCTTGAGCTAGAGACACCATTCAAACTTTAAAATACTCACAACACCTTGAACTGTTTGCACTGTATTCAGTTTTTTAAAATCTTGTATGGTTTTGAAATCATCGCAGTTTGAGTTTGAAGGATTTTTAGCTCCTCTTCTCATTTTATAATGGGTGTGTATTGCGTCAGCTAGAGTGCGCGCGCACCAACTGCCGCAGCCCAGAGTGTAGAACAGCTGGGAAAAAAGGGAGAAAAATTCTCTTCAGCTCGATTTGGTTCCCACATCTTTTACTTGACATAGACAATATATGCATAGAAATGTAGGAAATCTTGTGGGCTTTCATCTGATGGTCTCATTTCAGATGTGGGACTTACGGTTTTGGATCTAGAAGCCCGAGAGCGACAAGAAGTCCAACAGTTCCTCCATAAGCCGCAATGTTAATTTTGAGCCAAAATTTCTGCTGAAGAGCAGACGGTACCTTTTCTCTCTCTCGCTTCTGTGCCTTCATTTCTCACTTTCCAGAAATAAAAACAACATGACCGCGTTCAGCAACTCCTCCTCTCACTCACCATATAGATATTTCAGCTACAACCATTACAGTTTTCTTTCAAATCGGAGGCGTTTGGGAGGCGTTTTCCCATTCATCCTTATGGGGAATTTTTCAAATTTCATCCTGCTATAACTTCTGCATACTTTAAGCTAAAGAAGCCATTCAGCTATTAAAATGTTCAACTTTTTAAGCTATTCCAACCTTGTACTTTTTTGCTTTTTAACTTTTCAACTTCTTTAGAAATTCGGCTTTTTCTAAACAAAATTTAACACTGAAGTAAATGGGAAAATCTTCAAATCCTCTTCCAAAGTCATCGACTTTGCACCTCTTCCTGTCCTTCATACTTTGAGCTAGAGACACCATTCCAACTTTATAATATATAAATATTTTGGCCATAACCATTACATTTTTTTCAAAAGTCGCAGGAGTTTGTCAGGCGTTTTCCCATTCATCCTTATGGCGACATTTTCATCTTTGGCTCTGCTCCTGCTCCAGCATGTGTGCAAACATTTTAAGCTCTTTATGCCTTTATCCTTTCACCTCTTCAACCTTTTTTCCACCTTTTTAGGCTCCTTCTGCCCTCTTACTCTACAATCTTTCTGCCTTTCCAGTCTTTTTTCACCTTTTTAAGCTCGTTCTACCCTCTTAAGATACAGCTTTTCAACCTCTTCAGATATTGGACTTTCTGCCTTTTGATCTTTTTAAAATATTCTTTCCAGAAATATAAACAACATCACTTCGTTTAACAATGTCTCCTGTTACTCATTAAATAAATATTTTGACCATAACCATTACAGTTTTTTCAAAGATCGCAGGAGTTTGTCAGGCGTTTTCCCATTCATCCTTATGGGGACATTTTCATCTTTGGCTCTGCTCCTGCTCCAGCATGTGTGCAACCATTTTAAGCTCTTTATTCCTTTATCCTCTCACCTTTTCAACCCTTTCTCACCTTTTTAAGCTCGTTCTTCCCTCTTACTCTGCAACTTTTTGGCCTTTTCAATCTTTTTTCACATTCTTAAGCTCGTTCAGCCCTCTTAAGCTACAGCTTTTCAAACTTTTCAGATATTCATCTTCCTGCCTTTTCAACACCTTCAAACATTCAACTTCATGTTCAGCTATGAAATTGTTACACTTTTTAAACTCTTTCAGCCGTCTTCAACCTTCCTGTCTCTTCATCTTCTTAAAATATTCATCTTTCTGTAATTTCAACTGCTTCAACCATTCCTCTTCCTGTGCAGCTATGGAACTGTTCAACTATCAATATGTTCAACTTTTTAAGCCTCTTTCGGCCTTTAACTTTGCAACTTTTCCGGCTTTTCGACTTTTTCAACATTTCGCCAGGACGTTCAGCAGATTTCCAAGAGCGTTTCAGCCTTCAGCATTCACACTGTATTTTCGCAGGAAATACAATTTTTCTAGTTTATTATTATTCTTCCGTACGTTTTTTGGCTCGCTTCTCCTCCTACAAACTTTTTGCTATAAAAACCATTCAACCATCAAAATGTTCAGCTTTTTTGGGACATGATGGCTTGTATTTTTCTTTTTTCTACCTTTTCTACTTTTGGAAATATTCAGCTTTTTCTGCTAAATTTTTCCCATTCATCCTTATGGGGATTTTTTCAAATTTCATTCTGCTATAACTTCAGCATACCTTCAGCTATAGAAACCATTCAAACATGAAAATGTTCAGCTTTTTAAGCTCTTTCAACCTTGTGCTTTTCAACTTTTCAACCTTTCAACTTTTTCAAATATTAAGCTTTGTTTAAAAAAAATTTAACATTGCCGCAAATGGGAAAAGCTTCAAATCCTCTTCAAAACTCCTCGACTTTCAACCTCTTCTTCTCCCTCATACCTTGAGCTAGAGACACCATTCAAACTTTAAAATACTCACAACGCCTTGAACTATTTGCACTGTATTCAGTTTTTTAAAATCTTGTATGGTTTTGAAATCATCGCAGTTTGAGTTTGAAGGATTTTTAGCTCCTCTTCTCATTTTATAATGGGTGTGTATTGCGTCAGCTAGAGTGAGCGCGCACCAACTGCCGCAGCCCAGAGTGTAGAACAGCTGGGAAAAAAGGGAGAAAAATTCTCTTCAGCTCGATTTGGTTCCCACATCTTTTACTTGACATAGACAATATATGCATAGAAATGTAGGAAATCTTGTGGGCTTTCATCTGATGGTCTTATTTCAGATGTGGGACTTACGGTTTTGGATCTAGAAGCCCGAGAGCGACAAGAAGTCCAACAGTTCCTCCATAAGCCGCAATGTTAATTTTGAGCCAAAATTTCTGCTGAAGAGCAGACGGTACCTTTTCTCTCTCTCGCTTCTGTGCCTTCATTTCTCACTTTCCAGAAATAAAAACAACATGACCGCGTTCAGCAACTCCTCCTCTCACTCACCATATAGATATTTCAGCTACAACCATTACAGTTTTCTTTCAAATCGGAGGCGTTTGGGAGGCGTTTTCCCATTCATCCTTATGGGGAATTTTTCAAATTTCATCCTGCTATAACTTCTGCATACTTTAAGCTAAAGAAGCCATTCAGCTATTAAAATGTTCAACTTTTTAAGCTATTCCAACCTTGTACTTTTTGCTTTTTAACTTTTCAACTTCTTTAGAAATTCGGCTTTTTCTAAACAAAATTTAACACTGAAGTAAATGGGAAAATCTTCAAATCCTCTTCCACAGTCATCGACTTTGCACCTCTTCCTGTCCTTCATACTTTGAGCTAGAGACACCATTCCAACTTTATAATATATAAATATTTTGGCCATAACCATTACAGTTTTTTCAAAAGTCGCAGGAGTTTGTCAGGCGTTTTCCCATTCATCCTTATGGCGACATTTTCATCTTTGGCTCTGCTCCTGCTCCAGCATGTGTGCAAACATTTTAAGCTCTTTATGCCTTTATCCTTTCACCTTTTCAACCCTTTCTCACCTTTTAAAGCTCTTGCTGCCCTCTTACTCTACAACTTTTTGGCCTTTTCAGTCTTTTTTCACATTTTGATGCTCGTTCTGCCCTCTTAAGCTACAGCTTTTCAACCTTTTCAGATATTCATCTTCCTGCCTTTTCAACTCCTTCAAACATTCAACTTCATGTTCAGCTATGAAAACGTTCCACTTTTTAAACTCTTTCAGCCCTCGTCAACTTTCCTGTCTCTTCTTCTTGAAATATTCATCTTTCTGCCATTTCAACTCCTTCAACCATTCCGCTTCCTGTTCAGCTATGGAACTGTTCAACTATCAACATGTTCAACTTTTTTTTCCAGCTTTTCGAATTTTTCAACTTTTCGCCAGGTCGTTCAGCAGATTTCCGAGAGCGTTTCAGCCTGCAGCATTCACACTGTATTTTCGCAGGAAATACAATTTTTCTAGTGTTCTTCTGGAATTTATTATTATTCTTCCGTACGTTTTTTGGCTCGCTTCTCCTTCTACAAACTTTGTGCTACAGAAACCATTCAACCATCAAAATGTTCAGCTTTTTTGGGACATGATGGCTTGTATTTTTCTTTTTTCTACCTTTTCTACTTTTGCTAATATTCAGCTTTTTCTGCTAAATTTTTCCCATTCATCCTTATGGGGATTTTTTCAAATTTCATTCTGCTATAACTTCAGCATACCTTCAGCTATAGAAACCATTCAAACATGAAAATGTTCAGCTTTTTAAGCTCTTTCAACCTTGTGCTTTTCAACTTTTCAACCTTTCAACTTTTTCAAATATTAAGCTTTGTTTAAAAAAAATTTAACATTGCCGCAAATGGGAAAAGCTTCAAATCCTCTTCAAAACTCCTCGACTTTCAACCTCTTCTTCTCCCTCATACCTTGAGCTAGAGACACCATTCAAACTTTAAAATACTCACAACGCCTTGAACTATTTGCACTGTATTCAGTTTTTTAAAATCTTGTATGGTTTTGAAATCATCGCAGTTTGAGTTTGAAGGATTTTTAGCTCCTCTTCTCATTTTATAATGGGTGTGTATTGCGTCAGCTAGAGTGAGCGCGCACCAACTGCCGCAGCCCAGAGTGTAGAACAGCTGGGAAAAAAGGGAGAAAAATTCTCTTCAGCTCGATTTGGTTCCCACATCTTTTACTTGACATAGACAATATATGCATAGAAATGTAGGAAATCTTGTGGGCTTTCATCTGATGGTCTTATTTCAGATGTGGGACTTACGGTTTTGGATCTAGAAGCCCGAGAGCGACAAGAAGTCCAACAGTTCCTCCATAAGCCGCAATGTTAATTTTGAGCCAAAATTTCTGCTGAAGAGCAGACGGTACCTTTTCTCTCTCTCGCTTCTGTGCCTTCATTTCTCACTTTCCAGAAATAAAAACAACATGACCGCGTTCAGCAACTCCTCCTCTCACTCACCATATAGATATTTCAGCTACAACCATTACAGTTTTCTTTCAAATCGGAGGCGTTTGGGAGGCGTTTTCCCATTCATCCTTATGGGGAATTTTTCAAATTTCATCCTGCTATAACTTCTGCATACTTTAAGCTAAAGAAGCCATTCAACTATTAAAATGTTCAACTTTTTAAGCTATTCCAACCTTGTACTTTTTTGCTTTTTAACTTTTCAACTTCTTTAGAAATTCGGCTTTTTCTAAACAAAATTTAACACTGAAGTAAATGGGAAAATCTTCAAATCCTCTTCCAAAGTCATCGACTTTGCACCTCTTCCTGTCCTTCATACTTTGAGCTAGAGACACCATTCCAACTTTATAATATATAAATATTTTGGCCATAACCATTACAGTTTTTTCAAAAGTCGCAGGAGTTTGTCAGGCGTTTTCCCATTCATCCTTATGGCGACATTTTCATCTTTGGCTCTGCTCCTGCTCCAGCATGTGTGCAAACATTTTAAGCTCTTTATGCCTTTATCCTTTCACCTCTTCAACCTTTTTTCCACCTTTTTAGGCTCCTTCTGCCCTCTTACTCTACAATCTTTCTGCCTTTCCAGTCTTTTTTCACCTTTTTAAGCTCGTTCTACCCTCTTAAGCTACAGCTTTTCAACCTCTTCAGATATTGGACTTTCTGCCTTTTGATCTTTTTAAAATATTCTTTCCAGAAATATAAACAACATCACTTCGTTTAACAATGTCTCCTGTTACTCATTAAATAAATATTTTGACCATAACCATTACAGTTTTTTCAAAGATCGCAGGAGTTTGTCAGGCGTTTTCCCATTCATCCTTATGGGGACATTTTCATCTTTGGCTCTGCTCCTGCTCCAGCATGTGTGCAACCATTTTAAGCTCTTTATTCCTTTATCCTCTCACCTTTTCAACCCTTTCTCACCTTTTTAAGCTCGTTCTTCCCTCTTACTCTGCAACTTTTTGGCCTTTTCAATCTTTTTTCACATTCTTAAGCTCGTTCAGCCCTCTTAAGCTACAGCTTTTCAAACTTTTCAGATATTCATCTTCCTGCCTTTTCAACACCTTCAAACATTCAACTTCATGTTCAGCTATGAAATTGTTACACTTTTTAAACTCTTTCAGCCCTCTTCAACCTTCCTGTCTCTTCATCTTCTTAAAATATTCATCTTTCTGTAATTTCAACTGCTTCAACCATTCCTCTTCCTGTGCAGCTATGGAACTGTTCAACTATCAATATGTTCAACTTTTTAACCTCTTTCGGCCTTTAACTTTGCAACTTTTCCGGCTTTTCGACTTTTTCAACATTTCGCCAGGACGTTCAGCAGATTTCCAAGAGCGTTTCAGCCTTCAGCATTCACACTGTATTTTCGCAGGAAATACAATTTTTCTAGTTAGTGTGAATGCTGAAGGCATTCACACTATTGTTCTTCTGAATTTATTATTCTTCTTCCGTACGTTTTTTGGCTCGCTTCTCCTCCTACAAACTTTTTGCTATAAAAACCATTCAACCATCAAAATGTTCAGCTTTTTTGGGACATGATGGCTTGTATTTTTCTTTTTTCTACCTTTTCTACTTTTGGAAATATTCAGCTTTTTCTGCTAAATTTTTCCCATTCATCCTTATGGGGATTTTTTCAAATTTCATTCTGCTATAACTTCAGCATACCTTCAGCTATAGAAACCATTCAAACATGAAAATGTTCAGCTTTTTAAGCTCTTTCAACCTTGTGCTTTTCAACTTTTCAACCTTTCAACTTTTTCAAATATTAAGCTTTGTTTAAAAAAAATTTAACATTGCCGCAAATGGGAAAAGCTTCAAATCCTCTTCAAAACTCCTCGACTTTCAACCTCTTCTTCTCCCTCATACCTTGAGCTAGAGACACCATTCAAACTTTAAAATACTCACAACGCCTTGAACTATTTGCACTGTATTCAGTTTTTTAAAATCTTGTATGGTTTTGAAATCATCGCAGTTTGAGTTTGAAGGATTTTTAGCTCCTCTTCTCATTTTATAATGGGTGTGTATTGCGTCAGCTAGAGTGAGCGCGCACCAACTGCCGCAGCCCAGAGTGTAGAACAGCTGGGAAAAAAGGGAGAAAAATTCTCTTCAGCTCGATTTGGTTCCCACATCTTTTACTTGACATAGACAATATATGCATAGAAATGTAGGAAATCTTGTGGGCTTTCATCTGATGGTCTTATTTCAGATGTGGGACTTACGGTTTTGGATCTAGAAGCCCGAGAGCGACAAGAAGTCCAACAGTTCCTCCATAAGCCGCAATGTTAATTTTGAGCCAAAATTTCTGCTGAAGAGCAGACGGTACCTTTTCTCTCTCTCGCTTCTGTGCCTTCATTTCTCACTTTCCAGAAATAAAAACAACATGACCGCGTTCAGCAACTCCTCCTCTCACTCACCATATAGATATTTCAGCTACAACCATTACAGTTTTCTTTCAAATCGGAGGCGTTTGGGAGGCGTTTTCCCATTCATCCTTATGGGGAATTTTTCAAATTTCATCCTGCTATAACTTCTGCATACTTTAAGCTAAAGAAGCCATTCAGCTATTAAAATGTTCAACTTTTTAAGCTATTCCAACCTTGTACTTTTTTGCTTTTTAACTTTTCAACTTCTTTAGAAATTCGGCTTTTTCTAAACAAAATTTAACACTGAAGTAAATGGGAAAATCTTCAAATCCTCTTCCAAAGTCATCGACTTTGCACCTCTTCCTGTCCTTCATACTTTGAGCTAGAGACACCATTCCAACTTTATAATATATAAATATTTTGGCCATAACCATTACAGTTTTTTCAAAAGTCGCAGGAGTTTGTCAGGCGTTTTCCCATTCATCCTTATGGCGACATTTTCATCTTTGGCTCTGCTCCTGCTCCAGCATGTGTGCAAACATTTTAAGCTCTTTATGCCTTTATCCTTTCACCTCTTCAACCTTTTTTCCACCTTTTTAGGCTCCTTCTGCCCTCTTACTCTACAATCTTTCTGCCTTTCCAGTCTTTTTTCACCTTTTTAAGCTCGTTCTACCCTCTTAAGCTACAGCTTTTCAACCTCTTCAGATATTGGACTTTCTGCCTTTTGATCTTTTTAAAATATTCTTTCCAGAAATATAAACAACATCACTTCGTTTAACAATGTCTCCTGTTACTCATTAAATAAATATTTTGACCATAACCATTACAGTTTTTTCAAAGATCGCAGGAGTTTGTCAGGCGTTTTCCCATTCATCCTTATGGGGACATTTTCATCTTTGGCTCTGCTCCTGCTCCAGCATGTGTGCAACCATTTTAAGCTCTTTATTCCTTTATCCTCTCACCTTTTCAACCCTTTCTCACCTTTTTAAGCTCGTTCTTCCCTCTTACTCTGCAACTTTTTGGCCTTTTCAATCTTTTTTCACATTCTTAAGCTCGTTCAGCCCTCTTAAGCTACAGCTTTTCAAACTTTTCAGATATTCATCTTCCTGCCTTTTCAACACCTTCAAACATTCAACTTCATGTTCAGCTATGAAATTGTTACACTTTTTAAACTCTTTCAGCCGTCTTCAACCTTCCTGTCTCTTCATCTTCTTAAAATATTCATCTTTCTGTAATTTCAACTGCTTCAACCATTCCGCTTCCTGTGCAGCTATGGAACTGTTCAACTATCAATATGTTCAACTTTTTAAGCTCTTTCGGCCTTTAACTTTGCAACTTTTCCGGCTTTTCGACTTTTTCAACATTTCGCCAGGACGTTCAGCAGATTTCCAAGAGCGTTTCAGCCTTCAGCATTCACACTGTATTTTCGCAGGAAATACAATTTTTCTAGTTATTATTATTCTTCTTCCGTACGTTTTTTGGCTCGCTTCTCCTCCTACAAACTTTTTGCTATAAAAACCATTCAACCATCAAAATGTTCAGCTTTTTTGGGACATGATGGCTTGTATTTTTCTTTTTTCTACCTTTTCTACTTTTGGAAATATTCAGCTTTTTCTGCTAAATTTTTCCCATTCATCCTTATGGGGATTTTTTCAAATTTCATTCTGCTATAACTTCAGCATACCTTCAGCTATAGAAACCATTCAAACATGAAAATGTTCAGCTTTTTAAGCTCTTTCAACCTTGTGCTTTTCAACTTTTCAACCTTTCAACTTTTTCAAATATTAAGCTTTGTTTAAAAAAAATTTAACATTGCCGCAAATGGGAAAAGCTTCAAATCCTCTTCAAAACTCCTCGACTTTCAACCTCTTCTTCTCCCTCATACCTTGAGCTAGAGACACCATTCAAACTTTAAAATACTCACAACGCCTTGAACTATTTGCACTGTATTCAGTTTTTTAAAATCTTGTATGGTTTTGAAATCATCGCAGTTTGAGTTTGAAGGATTTTTAGCTCCTCTTCTCATTTTATAATGGGTGTGTATTGCGTCAGCTAGAGTGAGCGCGCACCAACTGCCGCAGCCCAGAGTGTAGAACAGCTGGGAAAAAAGGGAGAAAAATTCTCTTCAGCTCGATTTGGTTCCCACATCTTTTACTTGACATAGACAATATATGCATAGAAATGTAGGAAATCTTGTGGGCTTTCATCTGATGGTCTTATTTCAGATGTGGGACTTACGGTTTTGGATCTAGAAGCCCGAGAGCGACAAGAAGTCCAACAGTTCCTCCATAAGCCGCAATGTTAATTTTGAGCCAAAATTTCTGCTGAAGAGCAGACGGTACCTTTTCTCTCTCTCGCTTCTGTGCCTTCATTTCTCACTTTCCAGAAATAAAAACAACATGACCGCGTTCAGCAACTCCTCCTCTCACTCACCATATAGATATTTCAGCTACAACCATTACAGTTTTCTTTCAAATCGGAGGCGTTTGGGAGGCGTTTTCCCATTCATCCTTATGGGGAATTTTTCAAATTTCATCCTGCTATAACTTCTGCATACTTTAAGCTAAAGAAGCCATTCAGCTATTAAAATGTTCAACTTTTTAAGCTATTCCAACCTTGTACTTTTTTGCTTTTTAACTTTTCAACTTCTTTAGAAATTCGGCTTTTTCTAAACAAAATTTAACACTGAAGTAAATGGGAAAATCTTCAAATCCTCTTCCAAAGTCATCGACTTTGCACCTCTTCCTGTCCTTCATACTTTGAGCTAGAGACACCATTCCAACTTTATAATATATAAATATTTTGGCCATAACCATTACAGTTTTTTCAAAAGTCGCAGGAGTTTGTCAGGCGTTTTCCCATTCATCCTTATGGCGACATTTTCATCTTTGGCTCTGCTCCTGCTCCAGCATGTGTGCAAACATTTTAAGCTCTTTATGCCTTTATCCTTTCACCTCTTCAACCTTTTTTCCACCTTTTTAGGCTCCTTCTGCCCTCTTACTCTACAATCTTTCTGCCTTTCCAGTCTTTTTTCACCTTTTTAAGCTCGTTCTACCCTCTTAAGATACAGCTTTTCAACCTCTTCAGATATTGGACTTTCTGCCTTTTGATCTTTTTAAAATATTCTTTCCAGAAATATAAACAACATCACTTCGTTTAACAATGTCTCCTGTTACTCATTAAATAAATATTTTGACCATAACCATTACAGTTTTTTCAAAGATCGCAGGAGTTTGTCAGGCGTTTTCCCATTCATCCTTATGGGGACATTTTCATCTTTGGCTCTGCTCCTGCTCCAGCATGTGTGCAACCATTTTAAGCTCTTTCTTCCTTTATCCTCTCACCTTTTCAACCCTTTCTCACCTTTTTAAGCTCGTTCTTCCCTCTTACTCTGCAACTTTTTGGCCTTTTCAATCTTTTTTCACATTCTTAAGCTCGTTCAGCCCTCTTAAGCTACAGCTTTTCAAACTTTTCAGATATTCATCTTCCTGCCTTTTCAACACCTTCAAACATTCAACTTCATGTTCAGCTATGAAATTGTTACACTTTTTAAACTCTTTCAGCCGTCTTCAACCTTCCTGTCTCTTCATCTTCTTAAAATATTCATCTTTCTGTAATTTCAACTGCTTCAACCATTCCTCTTCCTGTGCAGCTATGGAACTGTTCAACTATCAATATGTTCAACTTTTTAAGCTCTTTCGGCCTTTAACTTTGCAACTTTTCCGGCTTTTCGACTTTTTCAACATTTCGCCAGGACGTTCAGCAGATTTCCAAGAGCGTTTCAGCCTTCAGCATTCACACTGTATTTTCGCAGGAAATACAATTTTTCTAGTTATTATTATTCTTCTTCCGTACGTTTTTTGGCTCGCTTCTCCTCCTACAAACTTTTTGCTATAAAAACCATTCAACCATCAAAATGTTCAGCTTTTTTGGGACATGATGGCTTGTATTTTTCTTTTTTCTACCTTTTCTACTTTTGGAAATATTCAGCTTTTTCTGCTAAATTTTTCCCATTCATCCTTATGGGGATTTTTTCAAATTTCATTCTGCTATAACTTCAGCATACCTTCAGCTATAGAAACCATTCAAACATGAAAATGTTCAGCTTTGTAAGCTCTTTCAACCTTGTGCTTTTCAACTTTTCAACCTTTCAACTTTTTCAAATATTAAGCTTTGTTTAAAAAAAAATTAACATTGCCGCAAATGGGAAAAGCTTCAAATCCTCTTCAAAACTCCTCGACTTTCAACCTCTTCTTCTCCCTCATACCTTGAGCTAGAGACACCATTCAAACTTTAAAATACTCACAACGCCTTGAACTATTTGCACTGTATTCAGTTTTTTAAAATCTTGTATGGTTTTGAAATCATCGCAGTTTGAGTTTGAAGGATTTTTAGCTCCTCTTCTCATTTTATAATGGGTGTGTATTGCGTCAGCTAGAGTGAGCGCGCACCAACTGCCGCAGCCCAGAGTGTAGAACAGCTGGGAAAAAAGGGAGAAAAATTCTCTTCAGCTCGATTTGGTTCCCACATCTTTTACTTGACATAGACAATATATGCATAGAAATGTAGGAAATCTTGTGGGCTTTCATCTGATGGTCTTATTTCAGATGTGGGACTTACGGTTTTGGATCTAGAAGCCCGAGAGCGACAAGAAGTCCAACAGTTCCTCCATAAGCCGCAATGTTAATTTTGAGCCAAAATTTCTGCTGAAGAGCAGACGGTACCTTTTCTCTCTCTCGCTTCTGTGCCTTCATTTCTCACTTTCCAGAAATAAAAACAACATGACCGCGTTCAGCAACTCCTCCTCTCACTCACCATATAGATATTTCAGCTACAACCATTACAGTTTTCTTTCAAATCGGAGGCGTTTGGGAGGCGTTTTCCCATTCATCCTTATGGGGAATTTTTCAAATTTCATCCTGCTATAACTTCTGCATACTTTAAGCTAAAGAAGCCATTCAGCTATTAAAATGTTCAACTTTTTAAGCTATTCCAACCTTGTACTTTTTTGCTTTTTAACTTTTCAACTTCTTTAGAAATTCGGCTTTTTCTAAACAAAATTTAACACTGAAGTAAATGGGAAAATCTTCAAATCCTCTTCCAAAGTCTTTGCACCTCTTCCTGTCCTTCATACTTTGAGCTAGAGACACCATTCCAACTTTATAATATATAAATATTTTGGCCATAACCATTACAGTTTTTTCAAAAGTCGCAGGAGTTTGTCAGGCGTTTTCCCATTCATCCTTATGGGGACATTTTCATCTTTGGCTCTGCTCCTGCTCCAGCATGTGTGCAAACATTTTAAGCTCTTTATGCCTTTATCCTTTCACCTCTTCAACCTTTTTTCCACCTTTTTAAGCTCTTTCTGCCCTCTTACTCTACAATCTTTCTGCCTTTCCAGTCTTTTTTCACCTTTTTAAGCTCGTTCTGCCCTCTTAAGCTACAGCTTTTCAACCTCTTCAGATATTGGACTTTCTGCCTTTTGATCTTTTTAAAATATTCTTTCCAGAAATATAAACAACATCACTTCGTTTAACGTCTCCTGTTACTCATTAAATAAATATTTTGACCATAACCATTACAATTTTTTCAAAGATTGCAGGAGTTTGTCAGGTGTTTCCCCATTCATCCTTATGGGGACATTTTCATCTTTAGCAGGCGTTTTCCCATTCATCCTTATGGGGACATTTAAAAAAAACGTTTGGCTTCACAAATCTTCAGCTTTTTAAGACCATTCAACCTTGCAGCCAGCATTTAATGTAATAAACCCACAAATTTAATACATTTTCCACAAAGGTAATGGCCGCTGCCTACTTCAAATGTAACATGTGATTTCCCACTAATGTAATAACTATTTGGAGGGATTTATCATGTTTGTGGGGAAGTGAAAATCCTCATTATAATAACTTCTCACAAATGTAATTAAAAAAATGAATAATGGTCGTGGTTGTTGTTTTTTTGTTGTTTTTTGCATATACATCTACTAATATTGACCGTGTCTGCAAAATCTAGCTGCTGACTCTCCACTCCGCTATCACACAGCGGATCACCCTCACCTTGTTTTAATTGTTTTGGGGCATGCTTGTGGTCTCTCTTTCTCACCGCTGTCCGTGGTGCTGAACCACAGAAGCCCTGACTGTGCATCACTACCTGGCAAGTCTATGGATCTTTCCCCTCCACTCAAAAATGTGAATGTCTAACCCAATGCCAAAAGACAAAGATAATATGTTATGTTTTAGCTTTTTAGCTTCTTCCCACTCTTTTAAGCTCTTTTAGCCCTCTTACTCTACAGCTTTTCAACCTATTCAGATATTCATCTTTCTGCCTTTTTCATCTTATTAAAATATTCTTTACAGAAATTTAAAGGACATCACCGTGTTCAGTAATCTCTCCTGTTATTCATCACAGTTTGGCAGGCGTTTGCCCATTCATTCTCATGGGAGCATTGTCATCTTCAGCTCTGCTGCTGCTCCAGCACGTGTGCACCCATTTTAAGCTCTTTCACCCCTCTTACTCTACAGCTTTTCAACCTCAGATATTGGACTTTCTGCCTTTTCATCTTTTTAAAATATTCTTTACAGAAATATAAACGATATCACATCGTTCAGCAATGTCTCCTGTTACTCATCATATAAATATTTTGCGATAAGCATTACAGTTTTTTCAAAGATAGCAGGAGTTTGTCAGGCGTTTTCCCATTCATCCTTATGGGGACATTTTCATCTTTGGCTCTGCTCCTGCTCCAGCATGTGTGCAACCATTTTAAGCTCTTTCTTCCTTTATCCTCTCACCTTTTCAACCCTTTCTCACCTTTTTAAGCTCTTTCTGCCCTCTTACTCTACAACTTTTCTGCCTTTCCAGTATTTTTTCACCTTTTAAAGCGTTTTCAGCCCTCTTAAGCCACAGCTTTTTAACCGTTTCAGATATTCATCTTCCTGCCTTTTCAGCTCCTTCAAACATTCAACTTCATATTCAGCTATGAAAATGTTACACTTTTTAAACTCTTTGAGCCCTCTTCAACTTTTCTGTCTCTTCATCTTCTTAAAATATTCATCTTTCTGCCATTTCAACTCCTTCAACCATTCTGCTTCTTGTTCAGCTGTGGAACTGTTCAACTATCAATATGTTCAACTTTTTTTTCCCAACGTTTCGACTTTTTCAACATTTCGCCAGGACGTTCAACAGATTTCCGAAAGCGTTTCAGCCTTAAGCATTCACACTGTATTTTCGCAGGAAATACAAATTTTTCTAGTTAGTGTGAATGCTGAAGGCATTCACACTATTGTTCTTCTGGAATTTATTATTATTCTTCCGTACGTTTTTTGGCTCGCTTCTCCTTCTACAAACTTTGTGCTACAGAAACCATTCAACCATCAAAATGTTCAGCTTTTTTAGGACATGATGGCGTCTATTTTTCTTTTTTCTACCTTTTATACTTTTGCTAATATTCAGCTTTTTCTGCTAAATTTTTCCCATTCATCCTTATGGGGATTTTTTCAAATTTCATTCTGCTATAACTTCAGCATACCTTCAGCTATAGAAACCATTCGAACATGAAAATGTTCAGCTTTTTAAGCTCTTTCAACCTTGTGCTTTTCAACTTTTCAACCTTTCAACTTTTTCAAATATTAAGCTTTGTTTAAAAAAAATTTAACATTGCCGCAAATGGGAAAAGCTTCAAATCCTCTTCAAAACTCCTCGACTTTCAACCTCTTCTTCTCCCTCATACCTTGAGCTAGAGACACCATTCAAACTTTAAAATACTCACAACGCCTTGAACTATTTGCACTGTATTCAGTTTTTTAAAATCTTGTATGGTTTTGAAATCATCGCAGTTTGAGTTTGAAGGATTTTTAGCTCCTCTTCTCATTTTATAATGGGTGTGTATTGCGTCAGCTAGAGTGAGCGCGCACCAACTGCCGCAGCCCAGAGTGTAGAACAGCTGGGAAAAAAGGGAGAAAAATTCTCTTCAGCTCGATTTGGTTCCCACATCTTTTACTTGACATAGACAATATATGCATAGAAATGTAGGAAATCTTGTGGGCTTTCATCTGATGGTCTTATTTCAGATGTGGGACTTACGGTTTTGGATCTAGAAGCCCGAGAGCGACAAGAAGTCCAACAGTTCCTCCATAAGCCGCAATGTTAATTTTGAGCCAAAATTTCTGCTGAAGAGCAGACGGTACCTTTTCTCTCTCTCGCTTCTGTGCCTTCATTTCTCACTTTCCAGAAATAAAAACAACATGACCGCGTTCAGCAACTCCTCCTCTCACTCACCATATAGATATTTCAGCTACAACCATTACAGTTTTCTTTCAAATCGGAGGCGTTTGGGAGGCGTTTTCCCATTCATCCTTATGGGGAATTTTTCAAATTTCATCCTGCTATAACTTCTGCATACTTTAAGCTAAAGAAGCCATTCAACTATTAAAATGTTCAACTTTTTAAGCTATTCCAACCTTGTACTTTTTTGCTTTTTAACTTTTCAACTTCTTTAGAAATTCGGCTTTTTCTAAACAAAATTTAACACTGAAGTAAATGGGAAAATCTTCAAATCCTCTTCCAAAGTCATCGACTTTGCACCTCTTCCTGTCCTTCATACTTTGAGCTAGAGACACCATTCCAACTTTATAATATATAAATATTTTGGCCATAACCATTACAGTTTTTTCAAAAGTCGCAGGAGTTTGTCAGGCGTTTTCCCATTCATCCTTATGGCGACATTTTCATCTTTGGCTCTGCTCCTGCTCCAGCATGTGTGCAAACATTTTAAGCTCTTTATGCCTTTATCCTTTCACCTCTTCAACCTTTTTTCCACCTTTTTAGGCTCCTTCTGCCCTCTTACTCTACAATCTTTCTGCCTTTCCAGTCTTTTTTCACCTTTTTAAGCTCGTTCTACCCTCTTAAGCTACAGCTTTTCAACCTCTTCAGATATTGGACTTTCTGCCTTTTGATCTTTTCAAAATATTCTTTCCAGAAATATAAACAACATCACTTCGTTTAACAATGTCTCCTGTTACTCATTAAATAAATATTTTGACCATAACCATTACAGTTGTTTCAAAGATCGCAGGAGTTTGTCAGGCGTTTTCCCATTCATCCTTATGGGGACATTTTCATCTTCGGCTCTGCTCCTGCTCCAGCATGTGTGCAACCATTTTAAGCTCTTTATGCCTTTATCCTCTCACCTTTTCAACCCTTTCTCACCTTTTTAAGCTCGTTCTTCCCTCTTACTCTATAACTTTTTGGCCTTTTCAGTCTTTTTTCACATTTTTAAGCTCGTTCAGCCCTCTTAAGCTACAGCTTTTCAAACTTTTCAGATATTCATCTTCCTGCCTTTTCAACTCCTTCAAACATTCAACTTCATGTTCAGCTATGAAATTGTTAAACTTTTTAAACTCTTTCAGCCCTCTTCAACCTTCCTGTCTCTTCATCTTCTTAAAATATTCATCTTTCTGTAATTTCAACTGCTTCAACCATTCCTCTTCCTGTGCAGCTATGGAACTGTTCAACTATCAATATGTTCAACTTTTTAACCTCTTTCGGCCTTTAACTTTGCAACTTTTCCGGCTTTTCGACTTTTTCAACATTTCGCCAGGACGTTCAGCAGATTTCCAAGAGCTTTTCAGCCTTCAGCATTCACACTGTATTTTCGCAGGAAATACAATTTTTCTAGTTATTAGTGTGAATGCTGAGTCAGCATTCACACTATTGTTCTTCTGGAATTTATTAGTGTGAATGCTGAGTCAGCATTCACACTATTGTTCTTCTGGAATTTATTATTATTCTTCCGTACGTTTTTTGGCTCGCTTCTCCTTCTACAAACTTTGTGCTACAGAAACCATTCAACCATCAAAATGTTCAGCTTTTTTGGGACATGATGGCTTGTATTTTTCTTTTTTCTACCTTTTCTACTTTTGGAAATATTCAGCTTTTTCTGCTAAATTTTTCCCATTCATCCTTATGGGGATTTTTTCAAATTTCATTCTGCTATAACTTCAGCATACCTTCAGCTATAGAAACCATTCAAACATGAAAATGTTCAGCTTTGTAAGCTCTTTCAACCTTGTGCTTTTCAACTTTTCAACCTTTCAACTTTTTCAAATATTAAGCTTTGTTTAAAAAAATTTTAACATTGCCGCAAATGGGAAAAGCTTCAAATCCTCTTCAAAACTCCTCGACTTTCAACCTCTTCTTCTCCCTCATACCTTGAGCTAGAGACACCATTCAAACTTTAAAATACTCACAACGCCTTGAACTATTTGCACTGTATTCAGTTTTTTAAAATCTTGTATGGTTTTGAAATCATCGCAGTTTGAGTTTGAAGGATTTTTAGCTCCTCTTCTCATTTTATAATGGGTGTGTATTGCGTCAGCTAGAGTGAGCGCGCACCAACTGCCGCAGCCCAGAGTGTAGAACAGCTGGGAAAAAAGGGAGAAAAATTCTCTTCAGCTCGATTTGGTTCCCACATCTTTTACTTGACATAGACAATATATGCATAGAAATGTAGGAAATCTTGTGGGCTTTCATGTGATGGTCTTATTTCAGATGTGCGACTTACGGTTTTGGATCTAGAAGCCCGAGAGCGACAAGAAGTCCAACAGTTCCTCCATAAGCCGCAATGTTAATTTTGAGCCAAAATTTCTGCTGAAGAGCAGACGGTACCTTTTCTCTCTCTCGCTTCTGTGCCTTCATTTCTCACTTTCCAGAAATAAAAACAACATGACCGCGTTCAGCAACTCCTCCTCTCACTCACCATATAGATATTTCAGCTACAACCATTACAGTTTTCTTTCAAATCGGAGGCGTTTGGGAGGCGTTTTCCCATTCATCCTTATGGGGAATTTTTCAAATTTCATCCTGCTATAACTTCTGCATACTTTAAGCTAAAGAAGCCATTCAGCTATTAAAATGTTCAACTTTTTAACCTTGTACTTTTTTGCTTTTTAACTTTTCAACTTCTTTAGAAATTCGGCTTTTTCTAAACAAAATTTAACACTGAAGTAAATGGGAAAATCTTCAAATCCTCTTCCACAGTCATCGACTTTGCACCTCTTCCTGTCCTTCATACTTTGAGCTAGAGACACCATTCCAACTTTATAATATATAAATATTTTGGCCATAACCATTACATTTTTTTCAAAAGTCGCAGGAGTTTGTCAGGCGTTTTCCCATTCATCCTTATGGGGACATTTTCATCTTTGGCTCTGCTCCTGCTCCAGCATGTGTGCAAACATTTTAAGCTCTTTATGCCTTTATCCTTTCACCTTTTCAACCCTTTCTCACCTTTTAAAGCTCTTGCTGCCCTCTTACTCTACAACTTTTTGGCCTTTTCAGTCTTTTTTCACATTTTGATGCTCGTTCTGCCCTCTTAAGCTACAGCTTTTCAACCTTTTCAGATATTCATCTTCCTGCCTTTTCAACTCCTTCAAACATTCAACTTCATGTTCAGCTATGAAAACGTTCCACTTTTTAAACTCTTTCAGCCCTCGTCAACTTTCCTGTCTCTTCTTCTTGAAATATTCATCTTTCTGCCATTTCAACTCCTTCAACCATTCCGCTTCCTGTTCAGCTATGGAACTGTTCATCTATCAACATGTTCAACTTTTTTTTCCAGCTTTTCGAATTTTTCAACTTTTCGCCAGGTCGTTCAGCAGATTTCCGAGAGCGTTTCAGCCTGCAGCATTCACACTGTATTTTCGCAGGAAATACAATTTTTCTAGTTAGTGTGAATGCTGAAGGCATTCACACTATTGTTCTTCTGGAATTTATTTTTAGTGTGAATGCTGAAGGCATTCACACTATTGTTCTTCTGGAATTTATTATTATTCTTCCGTACGTTTTTTGGCTCGCTTCTCCTTCTACAAACTTTGTGCTACAGAAACCATTCAACCATCAAAATGTTCAGCTTTTTTAGGACATGATGGCGTCTATTTTTCTTTTTTCTACCTTTTATACTTTTGCTAATATTCAGCTTTTTCTGCTAAATTTTTCCCATTCATCCTTATGGGGATTTTTTCAAATTTCATTCTGCTATAACTTCAGCATACCTTCAGCTATAGAAACCATTCAAACATGAAAATGTTCAGCTTTTTAAGCTCTTTCAACCTTGTGCTTTTCAACTTTTCAACCTTTCAACTTTTTCAAATATTAAGCTTTGTTTAAAAAAAATTTAACATTGCCACAAATGGGAAAAGCTTCAAATCCTCTTCAAAACTCCTCGACTTTCAACCTCTTCTTCTCCCTCATACCTTGAGCTAGAGACACCATTCAAACTTTAAAATACTCACAACGCCTTGAACTATTTGCACTGTATTCAGTTTTTTAAAATCTTGTATGGTTTTGAAATCATCGCAGTTTGAGTTTGAAGGATTTTTAGCTCCTCTTCTCATTTTATAATGGGTGTGTATTGCGTCAGCTAGAGTGAGCGCGCACCAACTGCCGCAGCCCAGAGTGTAGAACAGCTGGGAAAAAAGGGAGAAAAATTCTCTTCAGCTCGATTTGGTTCCCACATCTTTTACTTGACATAGACAATATATGCATAGAAATGTAGGAAATCTTGTGGGCTTTCATCTGATGGTCTTATTTCAGATGTGGGACTTACGGTTTTGGATCTAGAAGCCCGAGAGCGACAAGAAGTCCAACAGTTCCTCCATAAGCCGCAATGTTAATTTTGAGCCAAAATTTCTGCTGAAGAGCAGACGGTACCTTTTCTCTCTCTCGCTTCTGTGCCTTCATTTCTCACTTTCCAGAAATAAAAACAACATGACCGCGTTCAGCAACTCCTCCTCTCACTCACCATATAGATATTTCAGCTACAACCATTACAGTTTTCTTTCAAATCGAAGGCGTTTGGGAGGCGTTTTCCCATTCATCCTTATGGGGAATTTTTCAAATTTCATCCTGCTATAACTTCTGCATACTTTAAGCTAAAGAAGCCATTCAGCTATTAAAATGTTCAACTTTTTAAGCTATTCCAACCTTGTACTTTTTTGCTTTTTAACTTTTCAACTTCTTTAGAAATTCGGCTTTTTCTAAACAAAATTTAACACTGAAGTAAATGGGAAAATCTTCAAATCCTCTTCCAAAGTCATCGACTTTGCACCTCTTCCTGTCCTTCATACTTTGAGCTAGAGACACCATTCCAACTTTATAATATATAAATATTTTGGCCATAACCATTACATTTTTTTCAAAAGTCGCAGGAGTTTGTCAGGCGTTTTCCCATTCATCCTTATGGCGACATTTTCATCTTTGGCTCTGCTCCTGCTCCAGCATGTGTGCAAACATTTTAAGCTCTTTATGCCTTTATCCTTTCACCTCTTCAACCTTTTTTCCACCTTTTTAGGCTCCTTCTGCCCTCTGACTCTACAATCTTTCTGCCTTTCCAGTCTTTTTTCACCTTTTTAAGCTCGTTCTACCCTCTTAAGATACAGCTTTTCAACCTCTTCAGATATTGGACTTTCTGCCTTTTGATCTTTTTAAAATATTCTTTCCAGAAATATAAACAACATCACTTCGTTTAACAATGTCTCCAGTTACTCATTAAATAAATATTTTGACCATAACCATTACAGTTTTTTCAAAGATCGCAGGAGTTTGTCAGGCGTTTTCCCATTCATCCTTTTGGGGACATTTTCATCTTTGGCTCTGCTCCTGCTCCAGCATGTGTGCAACCATTTTAAGCTCTTTATTCCTTTATCCTCTCACCTTTTCAACCCTTTCTCACCTTTTTAAGCTCGTTCTTCCCTCTTACTCTGGAACTTTTTGGCCTTTTCAATCTTTTTTCACATTCTTAAGCTCGTTCAGCCCTCTTAAGCTACAGCTTTTCAAACTTTTCAGATATTCATCTTCCTGCCTTTTCAACACCTTCAAACATTCAACTTCATGTTCAGCTATGAAATTGTTACACTTTTTAAACTCTTTCAGCCGTCTTCAACCTTCCTGTCTCTTCATCTTCTTAAAATATTCATCTTTCTGTAATTTCAACTGCTTCAACCATTCCTCTTCCTGTGCAGCTATGGAACTGTTCAACTATCAATATGTTCAACTTTTTAACCTCTTTCGGCCTTTAACTTTGCAACTTTTCCGGCTTTTCGACTTTTTCAACATTTCGCCAGGACGTTCAGCAGATTTCCAAGAGCGTTTCAGCCTTCAGCATTCACACTGTATTTTCGCAGGAAATACAATTTTTCTAGTTATTATTATTCTTCTTCCGTACGTTTTTTGGCTCGCTTCTCCTCCTACAAACTTTTTGCTATAAAAACCATTCAACCATCAAAATGTTCAGCTTTTTTGGGACATGATGGCTTGTATTTTTCTTTTTTCTACCTTTTCTACTTTTGGAAATATTCAGCTTTTTCTGCTAAATTTTTCCCATTCATCCTTATGGGGATTTTTTCAAATTTCATTCTGCTATAACTTCAGCATACCTTCAGCTATAGAAACCATTCAAACATGAAAATGTTCAGCTTTGTAAGCTTTTTCAACCTTGTGCTTTTCAACTTTTCAACCTTTCAACTTTTTCAAATATTAAGCTTTGTTTAAAAAAAAATTAACTTTGCCGCAAATGGGAAAAGCTTCAAATCCTCTTCAAAACTCCTCGAATTTCAACCTCTTCTTCTCCCTCATACCTTGAGCTAGAGACACCATTCAAACTTTAAAATACTCACAACACCTTGAACTGTTTGCACTGTATTCAGTTTTTTAAAATCTTGTATGGTTTTGAAATCATCGCAGTTTGAGTTTGAAGGATTTTTAGCTCCTCTTCTCATTTTATAATGGGTGTGTATTGCGTCAGCTAGAGTGCGCGCGCACCAACTGCCGCAGCCCAGAGTGTAGAACAGCTGGGAAAAAAGGGAGGAAAATTCTCTTCAGCTCGATTTGGTTCCCACATCTTTTACTTGATATAGACAATATATGCATAGAAATGTAGGAAATCTTGTGGGCTTTCATCTGATGGTCTCATTTCAGATGTGGGACTTACGGTTTTGGATCTAGAAGCCCGAGAGCGACAAGAAGTCCAACAGTTCCTCCATAAGCCGCAATGTTAATTTTGAGCCAAAATTTCTGCTGAAGAGCAGACGGTACCTTTTCTCTCTCTCGCCTCTGTGCCTTCATTTCTCACTTTCCAGAAATAAAAACAACATGACCGCGTTCAGCAACTCCTCCTCTCACTCACCATATAGATATTTCAGCTACAACCATTACAGTTTTCTTTCAAATCGGAGGCGTTTGGGAGGCGTTTTCCCATTCATCCTTATGGGGAATTTTTCAAATTTCATCCTGCTATAACTTCTGCATACTTTAAGCTAAAGAAGCCATTCAGCTATTAAAATGTTCAACTTTTTAAGCTATTCCAACCTTGTACTTTTTTGCTTTTTAACTTTTCAACTTCTTTAGAAATTCGGCTTTTTCTAAACAAAATTTAACACTGAAGTAAATGGGAAAATCTTCAAATCCTCTTCCAAAGTCTTTGCACCTCTTCCTGTCCTTCATACTTTGAGCTAGAGACACCATTCCAACTTTATAATATATAAATATTTTGGCCATAACCATTACAGTTTTTTCAAAAGTCGCAGGAGTTTGTCAGGCGTTTTCCCATTCATCCTTACGGGGACATTTTCATCTTTGGCTCTGCTCCTGCTCCAGCATGTGTGCAAACATTTTAAGCTCTTTATGCCTTTATCCTTTCACCTCTTCAACCTTTTTTCCACCTTTTTAAGCTCTTTCTGCCCTCTTACTCTACAATCTTTCTGCCTTTCCAGTCTTTTTTCACCTTTTTAAGCTCGTTCTGCCCTCTTAAGCTACAGCTTTTCAACCTCTTCAGATATTGGACTTTCTGCCTTTTGATCTTTTTAAAATATTCTTTCCAGAAATATAAACAACATCACTTCGTTTAACGTCTCCTGTTACTCATTAAATAAATATTTTGACCATAACCATTACAATTTTTTCAAAGACCGCAGGAGTTTGTCAGGTGTTTCCCCATTCATCCTTATGGGGACATTTTCATCTTTAGCAGGCGTTTTCCCATTCATCCTTATGGGGACATTTAAAAAAACCGTTTGGCTTCACAAATCTTCAGCTTTTTAAGACCATTCAACCTTGCAGCCAGCCTTTAATGTAATAAACCCACAAATTTAATACATTTTCCACAAAGGTAATGGCCGCTGCCTACTTCAAATGTAACATGTGATTTCCCACTAATGTAATAACTATTTGGAGGGATTTATCATGTTTGTGGGGAAGTGAAAATCCTCATTATAATAACTTCTCACAAATGTAATTAAAAAAATGAATAATGGTCGTGGTTGTTGTTTTTTTGTTTGCCTATACATCTACTAATATTGACCGTGTCTGCAAAATCCAGCTGTTGACTCTCCACTCCGCTATCACACAGCGGATCACCCTCACCTTGTTTTAATTGTTTTGGGGCATGCTTGTGGTCTCTCTTTCTCACCGCTGTCCGTGGTGCTGAACCACAGAAGCCCTGACTGTGCATCACTACCTGCCAAGTCTATGGATCTTTCCCCTCCACTCAAAAATGTGAATGTCTAACCCAATGCCAAAAGACAAAGATAATATGTTATGTTTTAGCTTTTTAGCTTCTTCCCACTCTTTTAAGCTCTTTTAGCCCTCTTACTCTACAGCTTTTCAACCTATTCAGATATTCATCTTTCTGCCTTTTTCATCTTATTAAAATATTCTTTACAGAAATTTAAAGGACATCACCGTGTTCAGTAATCTCTCCTGTTATTCATCACAGTTTGGCAGGCGTTTGCCCATTCATTCTCATGGGAGCATTGTCATCTTCAGCTCTGCTGCTGCTCCAGCACGTGTGCACCCATTTTAAGCTCTTTCACCCCTCTTACTCTACAGCTTTTCAACCTCAGATATTGGACTTTCTGCCTTTTCATCTTTTTAAAATATTCTTTACAGAAATATAAACGATATCACATCGTTCAGCAATGTCTCCTGTTACTCATCATATAAATATTTTGCGATAAGCATTACAGTTTTTTCAAAGATAGCAGGAGTTTGTCAGGCGTTTTCCCATTCATCCTTATGGGGACATTTTCATCTTTGGCTCTGCTCCTGCTCCAGCATGTGTGCAACCATTTTAAGCTCTTTCTTCCTTTATCCTCTCACCTTTTCAACCCTTTCTCACCTTTTTAAGCTCATTCTTCCCTCTTACTCTACAACTTTTTGGCCTTTTCAATCTTTTTTCATATTTTTAAGCTCGTTCAGCCCTCTTAAGCTACAGCTTTTCAAACTTTTCAGATATTCATCTTCCTGCCTTTTCAACTCCTTCAAACATTCAACTTCATGTTCAGCTATGAAATTGTTACACTTTTTAAACTCTTTCAGCCCTCTTCAACCTTCCTGTCTCTTCATCTTCTTAAAATATTCATCTTTCTGTAATTTCAACTGCTTCAACCATTCCGCTTCCTGTGCAGCTATGGAACTGTTCAACTATCAATATGTTCAACTTGTTAAGCTCTTTCGGCCTTTAACTTTGCAACTTTTCCGGCTTTTCGACTTTTTCAACATTTCGCCAGGACGTTCAGCAGATTTCCAAGAGCGTTTCAGCCTTCAGCATTCACACTGTATTTTCGCAGGAAATACAATTTTTCTAGTTATTATTCTTCTTCCGTACGTTTTTTGGCTCGCTTCTCCTCCTACAAACTTTTTGCTATAAAAACCATTCAACCATCAAAATGTTCAGCTTTTTTGGGACATGATGGCTTGTATTTTTCTTTTTTCTACCTTTTCTACTTTTGGAAATATTCAGCTTTTTCTGCTAAATTTTTCCCATTCATCCTTATGGGGATTTTTTCAAATTTCATTCTGCTATAACTTCAGCATACCTTCAGCTATAGAAACCATTCAAACATGAAAATGTTCAGCTTTTTAAGCTCTTTCAACCTTGTGCTTTTCAACTTTTCAACCTTTCAACTTTTTCAAATATTAAGCTTTGTTTAAAAAAAATTTAACATTGCCACAAATGGGAAAAGCTTCAAATCCTCTTCAAAACTCCTCGACTTTCAACCTCTTCTTCTCCCTCATACCTTGAGCTAGAGACACCATTCAAACTTTAAAATACTCACAACGCCTTGAACTATTTGCACTGTATTCAGTTTTTTAAAATCTTGTATGGTTTTGAAATCATCGCAGTTTGAGTTTGAAGGATTTTTAGCTCCTCTTCTCATTTTATAATGGGTGTGTATTGCGTCAGCTAGAGTGAGCGCGCACCAACTGCCGCAGCCCAGAGTGTAGAACAGCTGGGAAAAAAGGGAGAAAAATTCTATTCAGCTCGATTTGGTTCCCACATCTTTTACTTGACATAGACAATATATGCATAGAAATGTAGGAAATCTTGTGGGCTTTCATCTGATGGTCTTATTTCAGATGTGGGACTTACGGTTTTGGATCTAGAAGCCCGAGAGCGACAAGAAGTCCAACAGTTCCTCCATAAGCCGCAATGTTAATTTTGAGCCAAAATTTCTGCTGAAGAGCAGACGGTACCTTTTCTCTCTCTCGCTTCTGTGCCTTCATTTCTCACTTTCCAGAAATAAAAACAACATGACCGCGTTCAGCAACTCCTCCTCTCACTCACCATATAGATATTTCAGCTACAACCATTACAGTTTTCTTTCAAATCGGAGGCGTTTGGGAGGCGTTTTCCCATTCATCCTTATGGGGAATTTTTCAAATTTCATCCTGCTATAACTTCTGCATACTTTAAGCTAAAGAAGCCATTCAGCTATTAAAATGTTCAACTTTTTAAGCTATTCCAACCTTGTACTTTTTTGCTTTTTAACTTTTCAACTTCTTTAGAAATTCGGCTTTTTCTAAACAAAATTTAACACTGAAGTAAATGGGAAAATCTTCAAATCCTCTTCCAAAGTCGTCGACTTTGCACCTCTTCCTGTCCTTCATACTTTGAGCTAGAGACACCATTCCAACTTTATAATATATAAATATTTTGGCCATAACCATTACAGTTTTTTCAAAAGTCGCAGGAGTTTGTCAGGCGTTTTCCCATTCATCCTTATGGCGACATTTTCATCTTTGGCTCTGCTCCTGCTCCAGCATGTCTGCAAACATTTTAAGCTCTTTATGCCTTTATCCTTTCACCTCTTCAACCTTTTTTCCACCTTTTTAGGCTCCTTCTGCCCTCTTACTCTACAATCTTTCTGCCTTTCCAGTCTTTTTTCACCTTTTTAAGCTCGTTCTTCCCTCTTACTCTGCAACTTTTTGGCCTTTTCAATCTTTTTTCACATTTTTAAGCTCGTTCAGCCCTCTTAAGCTACATCTTTTCAAACTTTTCAGATATTCATCTTCCTGCCTTTTCAACTCCTTCAAACATTCAACTTCATGTTCAGCTATGAAATTGTTACACTTTTTAAACTCTTTCAGCCCTCTTCAACCTTCCTGTCTCTTCATCTTCTTAAAATATTCATCTTTCTGTAATTTCAACTGCTTCAACCATTCCTCTTCCTGTGCAGCTATGGAACTGTTCAACTATCAATATGTTCAACTTTTTAAGCTCTTTCGGCCTTTAAATTTGCAACTTTTCCGGCTTTTCGACTTTTTCAACATTTCGCCAGGACGTTCAGCAGATTTCCAAGAGCATTTCAGCCTTCAGCATTCACACTGTATTTTCGCAGGAAATACAATTTTTCTAGTTATTAGTGTGAATGCTGAGTCAGCATTCACACTATTGTTCTTCTGGAATTTATTAGTGTGAATGCTGAAGGCATTCACACTATTGTTCTTCTGGAATTTATTAGTGTGAATGCTGAAGGCATTCACACTATTGTTCTTCTGGAATTTATTTTTATTAGTGTGAATGCTGAAGGCATTCACACTATTGTTCTTCTGGAATTTATTTTTATTATTATTCTTCTTCCGTACGTTTTTTGGCTCGCTTCTCCTCCTACAAACTTTTTGCTATAAAAACCATTCAACCATCAAAATGTTCAGCTTTTTTGGGACATGATGGCTTGTATTTTTCTTTTTTCTACCTTTTCTACTTTTGGAAATATTCAGCTTTTTCTGCTAAATTTTTCCCATTCATCCTTATGGGGATTTTTTCAAATTTCATTCTGCTATAACTTCAGCATACCTTCAGCTATAGAAACCATTCAAACATGAAAATGTTCAGCTTTTTAAGCTCTTTCAACCTTGTGCTTTTCAACTTTTCAACCTTTCAACTTTTTCAAATATTAAGCTTTGTTTAAAAAAAATTTAACATTGCCGCAAATGGGAAAAGCTTCAAATCCTCTTCAAAACTCCTCGACTTTCAACCTCTTCTTCTCCCTCATACCTTGAGCTAGAGACACCATTCAAACTTTAAAATACTCACAACGCCTTGAACTATTTGCACTGTATTCAGTTTTTTAAAATCTCTTATGGTTTTGAAATCATCACAGTTTGAGTTTGAAGGATTTTTAGCTCCTCTTCTGATTTTATAATGGGTGTGTATTGCGTCAGCTAGAGTGAGCGCGCACCAACTGCCGCAGCCCAGAGTGTAGAACAGCTGGGAAAAAAGGGAGAAAAATTCTCTTCAGCTCGATTTGGTTCCCACATCTTTTACTTGACATAGACAATATATGCATAGAAATGTAGGAAATCTTGTGGGCTTTCATCTGATGGTCTTATTTCAGATGTGGGACTTACGGTTTTGGATCTAGAAGCCCGAGAGCGACAAGAAGTCCAACAGTTCCTCCATAAGCCGCAATGTTAATTTTGAGCCAAAATTTCTGCTGAAGAGCAGACGGTACCTTTTCTCTCTCTCGCTTCTGTGCCTTCATTTCTCACTTTCCAGAAATAAAAACAACATGACCGCGTTCAGCAACTCCTCCTCTCACTCACCATATAGATATTTCAGCTACAACCATTACAGTTTTCTTTCAAATCGGAGGCGTTTGGGAGGCGTTTTCCCATTCATCCTTATGGGGAATTTTTCAAATTTCATCCTGCTATAACTTCTGCATACTTTAAGCTAAAGAAGCCATTCAGCTATTAAAATGTTCAACTTTTTAAGCTATTCCAACCTTGTACTTTTTTGCTTTTTAACTTTTCAACTTCTTTAGAAATTCGGCTTTTTCTAAACAAAATTTAACACTGAAGTAAATGGGAAAATCTTCAAATCCTCTTCCAAAGTCATCGACTTTGCACCTCTTCCTGTCCTTCATACTTTGAGCTAGAGACACCATTCCAACTTTATAATATATAAATATTTTGGCCATAACCATTACAGTTTTTTCAAAAGTCGCAGGAGTTTGTCAGGCGTTTTCCCATTCATCCTTATGGCGACATTTTCATCTTTGGCTCTGCTCCTGCTCCAGCATGTGTGCAAACATTTTAAGCTCTTTATGCCTTTATCCTTTCACCTCTTCAACCTTTTTTCCACCTTTTTAGGCTCCTTCTGCCCTCTTACTCTACAATCTTTCTGCCTTTCCAGTCTTTTTTCACCTTTTTAAGCTCGTTCTACCCTCTTAAGCTACAGCTTTTCAACCTCTTCAGATATTGGACTTTCTGCCTTTTGATCTTTTTAAAATATTCTTTCCAGAAATATAAACAACATCACTTCGTTTAACAATGTCTCCTGTTACTCATTAAATAAATATTTTGGCCATAACCATTACAGTTTTTTCAAAGATCGCAGGAGTTTGTCAGGCGTTTTCCCATTCATCCTTATGGGGACATTTTCATCTTTGGCTCTGCTCCTGCTCCAGCATGTGTGCAACCATTTTAAGCTCTTTATTCCTTTATCCTCTCACCTTTTCAACCCTTTCTCACCTTTTTAAGCTCGTTCTTCCCTCTTACTCTGCAACTTTTTGGCCTTTTCAATCTTTTTTCACATTCTTAAGCTCGTTCAGCCCTCTTAAGCTACAGCTTTTCAAACTTTTCAGATATTCATCTTCCTGCCTTTTCAACACCTTCAAACATTCAACTTCATGTTCAGCTATGAAATTGTTACACTTTTTAAACTCTTTCAGCCGTCTTCAACCTTCCTGTCTCTTCATCTTCTTAAAATATTCATCTTTCTGTAATTTCAACTGCTTCAACCATTCCGCTTCCTGTGCAGCTATGGAACTGTTCAACTATCAATATGTTCAACTTTTTAAGCTCTTTCGGCCTTTAACTTTGCAACTTTTCCGGCTTTTCGACTTTTTCAACATTTCGCCAGGACGTTCAGCAGATTTCCAAGAGCGTTTCAGCCTTCAGCATTCACACTGTATTTTCGCAGGAAATACAATTTTTCTAGTTATTATTCTTCTTCCGTACGTTTTTTGGCTCGCTTCTCCTCCTACAAACTTTTTGCTATAAAAACCATTCAACCATCAAAATGTTCAGCTTTTTTGGGACATGATGGCTTGTATTTTTCTTTTTTCTACCTTTTCTACTTTTGGAAATATTCAGCTTTTTCTGCTAAATTTTTCCCATTCATCCTTATGGGGATTTTTTCAAATTTCATTCTGCTATAACTTCAGCATACCTTCAGCTATAGAAACCATTCAAACATGAAAATGTTCAGCTTTTTAAGCTCTTTCAACCTTGTGCTTTTCAACTTTTCAACCTTTCAACTTTTTCAAATATTAAGCTTTGTTTAAAAAAAATTTAACATTGCCGCAAATGGGAAAAGCTTCAAATCCTCTTCAAAACTCCTCGACTTTCAACCTCTTCTTCTCCCTCATACCTTGAGCTAGAGACACCATTCAAACTTTAAAATACTCACAACGCCTTGAACTATTTGCACTGTATTCAGTTTTTTAAAATCTTGTATGGTTTTGAAATCATCGCAGTTTGAGTTTGAAGGATTTTTAGCTCCTCTTCTCATTTTATAATGGGTGTGTATTGCGTCAGCTAGAGTGAGCGCGCACCAACTGCCGCAGCCCAGAGTGTAGAACAGCTGGGAAAAAAGGGAGAAAAATTCTCTTCAGCTCGATTTGGTTCCCACATCTTTTACTTGACATAGACAATATATGCATAGAAATGTAGGAAATCTTGTGGGCTTTCATGTGATGGTCTTATTTCAGATGTGCGACTTACGGTTTTGGATCTAGAAGCCCGAGAGCGACAAGAAGTCCAACAGTTCCTCCATAAGCCGCAATGTTAATTTTGAGCCAAAATTTCTGCTGAAGAGCAGACGGTACCTTTTCTCTCTCTCGCTTCTGTGCCTTCATTTCTCACTTTCCAGAAATAAAAACAACATGACCGCGTTCAGCAACTCCTCCTCTCACTCACCATATAGATATTTCAGCTACAACCATTACAGTTTTCTTTCAAATCGGAGGCGTTTGGGAGGCGTTTTCCCATTCATCCTTATGGGGAATTTTTCAAATTTCATCCTGCTATAACTTCTGCATACTTTAAGCTAAAGAAGCCATTCAGCTATTAAAATGTTCAACTTTTTAACCTTGTACTTTTTTGCTTTTTAACTTTTCAACTTCTTTAGAAATTCGGCTTTTTCTAAACAAAATTTAACACTGAAGTAAATGGGAAAATCTTCAAATCCTCTTCCACAGTCATCGACTTTGCACCTCTTCCTGTCCTTCATACTTTGAGCTAGAGACACCATTCCAACTTTATAATATATAAATATTTTGGCCATAACCATTACATTTTTTTCAAAAGTCGCAGGAGTTTGTCAGGCGTTTTCCCATTCATCCTTATGGCGACATTTTCATCTTTGGCTCTGCTCCTGCTCCAGCATGTGTGCAAACATTTTAAGCTCTTTATGCCTTTATCCTTTCACCTTTTCAACCCTTTCTCACCTTTTAAAGCTCTTGCTGCCCTCTTACTCTACAACTTTTTGGCCTTTTCAGTCTTTTTTCACATTTTGATGCTCGTTCTGCCCTCTTAAGCTACAGCTTTTCAACCTTTTCAGATATTCATCTTCCTGCCTTTTCAACTCCTTCAAACATTCAACTTCATGTTCAGCTATGAAAACGTTCCACTTTTTAAACTCTTTCAGCCCTCGTCAACTTTCCTGTCTCTTCTTCTTGAAATATTCATCTTTCTGCCATTTCAACTCCTTCAACCATTCCGCTTCCTGTTCAGCTATGGAACTGTTCAACTATCAACATGTTCAACTTTTTTTTCCAGCTTTTCGAATTTTTCAACTTTTCGCCAGGTCGTTCAGCAGATTTCCGAGAGCGTTTCAGCCTGCAGCATTCACACTGTATTTTCGCAGGAAATACAATTTTTCTAGTGTTCTTCTGGAATTTATTATTATTCTTCCGTACGTTTTTTGGCTCGCTTCTCCTTCTACAAACTTTGTGCTACAGAAACCATTCAACCATCAAAATGTTCAGCTTTTTTAGGACATGATGGCGTCTATTTTTCTTTTTTCTACCTTTTATACTTTTGCTAATATTCAGCTTTTTCTGCTAAATTTTTCCCATTCATCCTTATGGGGATTTTTTCAAATTTCATTCTGCTATAACTTCAGCATACCTTCAGCTATAGAAACCATTCAAACATGAAAATGTTCAGCGTTTTAAGCTCTTTCAACCTTGTGCTTTTCAACTTTTCAACCTTTCAACTTTTTCAAATATTAAGCTTTGTTTAAAAAAAATTAACATTGCCGCAAATGGGAAAAGCTTCAAATCCTCTTCAAAACTCCTCGACTTTCAACCTCTTCTTCTCCCTCATACCTTGAGCTAGAGACACCATTCAAACTTTAAAATACTCACAACGCCTTGAACTATTTGCACTGTATTCAGTTTTTTAAAATCTTGTATGGTTTTGAAATCATCGCAGTTTGAGTTTGAAGGATTTTTAGCTCCTCTTCTCATTTTATAATGGGTGTGTATTGCGTCAGCTAGAGTGAGCGCGCACCAACTGCCGCAGCCCAGAGTGTAGAACAGCTGGGAAAAAAGGGAGAAAAATTCTCTTCAGCTCAATTTGGTTCCCACATCTTTTACTTGACATAGACAATATATGCATAGAAATGTAGGAAATCTTGTGGGCTTTCATCTGATGGTCTTATTTCAGATGTGGGACATACGGTTTTGGATCTAGAAGCCCGAGAGCGACAAGAAGTCCAACAGTTCCTCCATAAGCCGCAATGTTAATTTTGAGCCAAAATTTCTGCTGAAGAGCAGACGGTACCTTTTCTCTCTCTCGCTTCTGTGCCTTCATTTCTCACTTTCCAGAAATAAAAACAACATGACCGCGTTCAGCAACTCCTCCTCTCACTCACCATATAGATATTTCAGCTACAACCATTACAGTTTTCTTTCAAATCGGAGGCGTTTGGGAGGCGTTTTCCCATTCATCCTTATGGGGAATTTTTCAAATTTCATCCTGCTATAACTTCTGCATATTTTAAGCTAACGAAGCCATTCAGCTATTAAAATGTTCAACTTTTTAAGCTATTCCAACCTTGTACTTTTTTGCTTTTTAACTTTTCAACTTCTTTAGAAATTCGGCTTTTTCTAAACAAAATTTAACACTGAAGTAAATGGGAAAATCTTCAAATCCTCTTCCAAAGTCTTTGCACCTCTTCCTGTCCTTCATACTTTGAGCTAGAGACACCATTCCAACTTTATAATATATAAATATTTTGGCCATAACCATTACAGTTTTTTCAAAAGTCGCAGGAGTTTGTCAGGCGTTTTCCCATTCATCCTTATGGGGACATTTTCATCTTTGGCTCTGCTCCTGCTCCAGCATGTGTGCAAACATTTTAAGCTCTTTATGCCTTTATCCTTTCACCTCTTCAACCTTTTTTCCACCTTTTTAAGCTCTTTCTGCCCTCTTACTCTACAATCTTTCTGCCTTTCCAGTCTTTTTTCACCTTTTTAAGCTCGTTCTGCCCTCTTAAGCTACAGCTTTTCAACCTCTTCAGATATTGGACTTTCTGCCTTTTGATCTTTTTAAAATATTCTTTCCAGAAATATAAACAACATCACTTCGTTTAACGTCTCCTGTTACTCATTAAATAAATATTTTGACCATAACCATTACAATTTTTTCAAAGATCGCAGGAGTTTGTCAGGTGTTTCCCCATTCATCCTTATGGGGACATTTTCATCTTTAGCAGGCGTTTTCCCATTCATCCTTATGGGGACATTTAAAAAAAACGTTTGGCTTCACAAATCTTCAGCTTTTTAAGACCATTCAACCTTGCAGCCAGCATTTAATGTAATAAACCCACAAATTTAATACATTTTCCACAAAGGTAATGGCCGCTGCCTACTTCAAATGTAACATGTGATTTCCCACTAATGTAATAACTATTTGGAGGGATTTATCATGTTTGTGGGGAAGTGAAAATCCTCATTATAATAACTTCTCACAAATGTAATTAAAAAAATGAATAATGGTCGTGTTTGTTGTTTTTTTGTTGTTTTTTGCCTATACATCTACTAATATTGACCGTGTCTGCAAAATCTAGCTGCTGACTCTCCACTCCGCTATCACACAGCGGATCACCCTCACCTTGTTTTAATTGTTTTGGGGCATGCTTGTGGTCTCTCTTTCTCACCGCTGTCCGTGGTGCTGAACCACAGAAGCCCTGACTGTGAAGCTTTTCAACCTATTCAGATATTCATCTTTCTGCCTTTTTCATCTTATTAAAATATTCTTTACAGAAATTTAAAGGACATCACCGTGTTCAGTAATCTCTCCTGTTATTCATCACAGTTTGGCAGGCGTTTGCCCATTCATTCTCATGGGAGCATTGTCATCTTCAGCTCTGCTGCTGCTCCAGCACGTGTGCACCCATTTTAAGCTCTTTCACCCCTCTTACTCTACAGCTTTTCAACCTCAGATATTGGACTTTCTGCCTTTTCATCTTTTTAAAATATTCTTTACCGAAATATAAACGATATCACATCGTTCAGCAATGTCTCCTGTTACTCATCATATAAATATTTTGCGATAAGCATTACAGTTTTTTCAAAGATAGCAGGAGTTTGTCAGGCGTTTTCCCATTCATCCTTATGGGGACATTTTCATCTTTGGCTCTGCTCCTGCTCCAGCATGTGTGCAACCATTTTAAGCTCTTTCTTCCTTTATCCTCTCACCTTTTCAACCCTTTCTCACCTTTTTAAGCTCTTTCTGCCCTCTTACTCTACAACTTTTCTGCCTTTCCAGTATTTTTTCACTTTTTAAAGCGTTTTCAGCCTTCTTAAGCCACAGCTTTTTAACCTTTTCAGATATTCATCTTCCTGCCTTTTCAGCTCCTTCAAACATTCAACTTCATATTCAGCTATGAAAATGTTACACTTTTTAAACTCTTTGAGCCCTCTTCAACTTTTCTGTCTCTTCATCTTCTTAAAATATTCATCTTTCTGCCATTTCAACTCCTTCAACCATTCTGCTTCTTGTTCAGCTGTGGAACTGTTCAACTATCAATATGTTCAACTTTTTTTTCCCAACGTTTCGACTTTTTCAACTTTTCGCTAGGACGTTCAACAGATTTCCGAGAGCGTTTCAGCCTTCAGCATTCACACTGTATTTTCGCAGGAAATACAAATTTTTCTAGTTTTTATTATTATTCTTCTTCCGTACGTTTTTTGGCTCGCTTCTCCTCCTACAAACTTTTTGCTATAAAAACCATTCAACCATCAAAATGTTCAGCTTTTTTGGGACATGATGGCTTGTATTTTTCTTTTTTCTACCTTTTCTACTTTTGGAAATATTCAGCTTTTTCTGCTAAATTTTTCCCATTCATCCTTATGGGGATTTTTTCAAATTTCATTCTGCTATAACTTCAGCATACCTTCAGCTATAGAAACCATTCAAACATGAAAATGTTCAGCTTTTTAAGCTCTTTCAACCTTGTGCTTTTCAACTTTTCAACCTTTCAACTTTTTCAAATATTAAGCTTTGTTTAAAAAAAATTTAACATTGCCACAAATGGGAAAAGCTTCAAATCCTCTTCAAAACTCCTCGACTTTCAACCTCTTCTTCTCCCTCATACCTTGAGCTAGAGACACCATTCAAACTTTAAAATACTCACAACGCCTTGAACTATTTGCACTGTATTCAGTTTTTTAAAATCTTGTATGGTTTTGAAATCATCGCAGTTTGAGTTTGAAGGATTTTTAGCTCCTCTTCTCATTTTATAATGGGTGTGTATTGCGTCAGCTAGAGTGAGCGCGCACCAACTGCCGCAGCCCAGAGTGTAGAACAGCTGGGAAAAAAGGGAGAAAAATTCTCTTCAGCTCGATTTGGTTCCCACATCTTTTACTTGACATAGACAATATATGCATAGAAATGTAGGAAATCTTGTGGGCTTTCATGTGATGGTCTTATTTCAGATGTGCGACTTACGGTTTTGGATCTAGAAGCCCGAGAGCGACAAGAAGTCCAACAGTTCCTCCATAAGCCGCAATGTTAATTTTGAGCCAAAATTTCTGCTGAAGAGCAGACGGTACCTTTTCTCTCTCTCGCTTCTGTGCCTTCATTTCTCACTTTCCAGAAATAAAAACAACATGACCGCGTTCAGCAACTCCTCCTCTCACTCACCATATAGATATTTCAGCTACAACCATTACAGTTTTCTTTCAAATCGGAGGCGTTTGGGAGGCGTTTTCCCATTCATCCTTATGGGGAATTTTTCAAATTTCATCCTGCTATAACTTCTGCATACTTTAAGCTAAAGAAGCCATTCAGCTATTAAAATGTTCAACTTTTTAAGCTATTCCAACCTTGTACTTTTTTGCTTTTTAACTTTTCAACTTCTTTAGAAATTCGGCTTTTTCTAAACAAAATTTAACACTGAAGTAAATGGGAAAATCTTCAAATCCTCTTCCACAGTCATCGACTTTGCACCTCTTCCTGTCCTTCATACTTTGAGCTAGAGACACCATTCCAACTTTATAATATATAAATATTTTGGCCATAACCATTACATTTTTTTCAAAAGTCGCAGGAGTTTGTCAGGCGTTTTCCCATTCATCCTTATGGCGACATTTTCATCTTTGGCTCTGCTCCTGCTCCAGCATGTGTGCAAACATTTTAAGCTCTTTATGCCTTTATCCTCTCACCTTTTCAACCCTTTCTCACCTTTTAAAGCTCTTGCTGCCCTCTTACTCTACAACTTTTTGGCCTTTTCAGTCTTTTTTCACATTTTGATGCTCGTTCTGCCCTCTTAAGCTACAGCTTTTCAACCTTTTCAGATATTCATCTTCCTGCCTTTTCAACTCCTTCAAACATTCAACTTCATGTTCAGCTATGAAAACGTTCCACTTTTTAAACTCTTTCAGCCCTCGTCAACTTTCCTGTCTCTTCTTCTTGAAATATTCATCTTTCTGCCATTTCAACTCCTTCAACCATTCCGCTTCCTGTTCAGCTATGGAACTGTTCAACTATCAACATGTTCAACTTTTTTTTCCAGCTTTTCGAATTTTTCAACTTTTCGCCAGGTCGTTCAGCAGATTTCCGAGAGCGTTTCAGCCTGCAGCATTCACACTGTATTTTCGCAGGAAATACAATTTTTCTAGTTTTTATTAGTGTGAATGCTGAGTCAGCATTCACACTATTTAGTGTGAATGCTGAAGGCATTCACACTATTGTTCTTCTGGAATTTATTAGTGGGCTGTGCTCGCCAGCCCACTATGGACACCTCTATAGCTCTGCTATAGGGTGTCCATAGTGGGCTGTGCGGAGCACAGCCCACTATTACTATTGCTCGCGCCTCTTCTTAATTAGTGGGCTGTGCTCGCCAGCCCACTATGGACACCTCTATAGCTCTGCTATAGGGTGTCCATAGTGGGCTGTGCGGAGCACAGCCCACTATTACTATTGCTCGCGCCTCTTCTTAATAATAATAATATTTTTCATCCTCCCGCTCGTTTTTGGCACTTAACTAGTCCCGCACCGTTTGTCGCACCCACACAAAAATATACCAAAACGTGCGTCTCGATCTGACTCGGTATGCTATCATTCAGATTTTTGAAATACGAATTTTTCGCGTCGTAAGACGCGAAAAACTGCGAAAAATTTCCCATAAGGAATGAATGGGACGAGGTCAAAAATGTCGCAAATCTGCAACGTCTTTCAAACATCTCCTGCTCTGGCATACGTTGACCTAGAAACACCATTCAAGCTTTAAAACGTAGGCACAAGTCTCGACTATTTAAGTTGTATTTGAACTTTTTTCCTACAATGTACAGTTTTTGAACTCTGACCCTTTAACGATGATGAGTGATTTGGGGAAAATTCAGGGTTTTCAATGAGTGTGTATGGCGGAATGTTCGCGCAGCAGAGTGCAGGACACCAACTGACAGAGTGAGAGAGGCTAAAAAAAAACTCCGAAATTTTTTCTTTCCGTGACGATCCCGGCCACAAATTACGCTCAAAGACAGTGATATTTTCCAGAATTTTAGCCACACTTGTCTTCTCTCTCACAATGTGTCCGTTTTTTCGGTGGGATTTACGGTTTTTGAATTATCTGCCTCTGACCGACCAGAGTAGCTCTCACTTCCTCCATTCACTCCAATGTTAATCGCGAAGAGGATTTTCGAAACTGCACCCTTTTTCAACTCGCTCGTGTTACCACATTTCGGACACGAGGACCACGAAACTTGGTGAGCGTGTTGTTTAAGGCATTTCTGGCTTGATCGTGAAAAAATTTTGGTGCTATCATGTATGGTTTTGAATATATAGCACCAGTTTGACGTCCTGCACGTGAGGCTGAAAGGGCTGAGAAAACAGCTGTCACCAGTCCGTTAGCGAGGGGGGGGGTCAGCACGATCACCGTGGCAACCGAGATCAGCTGGGCAAGCACAGTCTGTCTGTCTGTCTCTCTCTCTTTATCTGTCTGTCTATGCAGATATCTCTCTTCATCTGTCTGTCTCTCTCTCTCTCTATCTGACTGTCTGTCTCTATCTGTCTCTCTCTATCTGTCTCTATCTGTCTGTCTCTATCTGTCTGTCTCTCTCTCTCTCTATCTGTCTGTCTCTGTCTGTCTGTATCTGTCTGCCTCTCTCTCTCTATCTTTCTGTCTCTCTCTCTCTCTCTGTCTGTCTCTGTCTCTCCCTGTCTCTCTATCTCTCTGTCTTTCTCTCTCTCTCTCTGTCTGTCTGCCTCTGTCTCTCTATCTATCTGTCTCTCTCTCTCTCTCTCTCTCTCTCTCTCTCTCTCTCTGTCTGTCCTTCTCTCTCTCTGTCTCTCTCTCTCTATCTTTCTATCTCTCTCTCACTATCTGTCTGTCTATACATATATCTCTATCTGTCTGTCTGTCTCTCTCTCTATCTGTCTCTCTCTGTCTCTCTGTCTCTCTCTCTCTCTATCTTTCTATCTGTCTCTCTCTATCTGTCTGTCTCTGTCTCTCTCTCTACCTGTCTCTCTCTCTCTCTCTCTCTCTACCTGTCTCTCTCTCTCTCTCTCTCTCTCTACCTGCCTATCTCTCTCTCTCTATCTGTCTGTCCATACATATATCTTTCTCTATGTCTGTCTGTCTCTCTCTCTCTCTGTCTGTCAGTCTCTATCTGTCTCTCTCTCTCTCTCTGTCTCTCTGTCTTTCTGTCTCTGTCTTTCTCTCTCTCTCTATCTGTCTGTCTTTCTCGGTCTATCTGTCTGTCTCTTTCTCTATCTCTGTGTTTATTTTCCAACCCACTGTACATTGAGGGCCCTTTTTCTGTCGCTAACTCTTCCCACACCGCTGACTGCATACAAACAAACAATAGATCACAACGTGCAGCTCGATCTGACTTGGTATGCTATCATGTAGTTTTTCAGAACGTCAATTTTTTCGCGTCGCAAGACGCGAAAAACTGCAAAACATTTCCCATAAGGAATGAATGGGACGACGTCAAAAAAGTCGCAAATCTCCTGCTCTGGCATACGTTGACCTAGACACACCATTCGAACTACCAAATGTAGATAAAACTCCAAATTATCAACGTGATGTCATACTTTTGCCTTAGCTTTCATAGTTTTTTTGACCCGGGGCAAAGCGCACAGCCCACTCTCGCGATTCCCCGGCGGGGAATTGTCTAGTGTTTATTTTGCAATCCACTTTACAATGAGAGCTCTTTTTTCTGTCGCTAACTCGTCCCACACCGTTAAGCGCACACAAACAAACAATATGTCAAAACGTGCGGTTCGATCTGACTCGGCATGCTATCATTCAGTTTTTAAGAATATCAATTTTTCGCGACGTAAAACGCGAAAAACTGCCAAACATTTCCCATAAGGAATGAATGGGACGTTGTAAAAAAGTCGCAAATCTGCAACGTTTTTCAAACATCTCCTGCTCTGGCATACATTCACCTAGAAACACCATTCAAACTTTAAAATGTCGGCACAAATCCTGTGTATTAGAGGTGTGTTCAACTTTTTTCTTATACTGTGTAGTTTTTGAATGCTGGCCCTTGAAAGATGGTAAGGGAAATTTTCTCTTTAGATGATGCTCCCAGCCACAAATTTCACTCAAAAACAGTGAAATTTTCCAGAGTTGTAGCCACACTTGTCTTCTTTCTCCCAATGTGTCTATTTTCTCGGTGGGATTCACGGTTTTTGAATTATCTGCCCCTAACCAACAAGAGTAGCTCTCAACTGTCCCATTAACTCCATTGTAAATCAGGAAGAGGATTTGCAAAACTGCACCCTTCTCTAACTCGCTCCTATTGCCACATTTCTCAAAGTGGGACCACAAAACTTGGTGACTGTGTTATTTAAGGCCATTCCCGCTTGATGGTGGAGAAATTTTGCTGATACCATGTTTGCTTTTTCGTCACGGGGCAAAGCGCACAGCCCACTCTCGCGATTCCCCGGCGGGGAATTGTCTAGTAATAATAATAATATTTTTCATCCTCCCGCTCGTTTTTGGCAGCTAACTAGTCCCGCACCGTTTGTCGCACACAAACAAAAAATATATCAAAACGTGCGTCTCGATCTGACTCGGTATGCTATCATTCAGATTTTTGAAATTTGAATTTTTCGCGTCGTAAGACGCGAAAAACTGCGAAAAATTTCCCATAAGGAATGAATGGGACGGGGTCAAAAACGTCGCAAATCTGCAACGTTATTCAAACATCTCCTGCTCTGGCATACGTGCGCCTAGAAACACCATTCCAACTTTAAAACGTAGGCACCAGTCTCGACTATTTAAGTTGTATTTGAACTTTTTTCCTACGATGTATAGTTTTTGAACTCTGACCCTTTAACGATGATGA